>NW_024081920.1:100906-335307 GCF_003009895.1 Hyaena hyaena
GGGGGGAGGGGAAGAGGGGTATGGGCATGGAGGAGGGCACTTGTGGGGATGAGCACTGGGTGTTATATGGAAACCAACTTGACAATAAACTATTTAAAAAAATTTTTTTTAAAAAAGAAGCAGGAAAAATCTCAAATAAACTGCCTAATCTTACCCCTAGAGGAGCTAGAATAAACAAAACACAAACCAACCAAAAGGAAGAAAATAATAAAGATTATAGCAGAAAAGGAAATGACATAGAAGCTAAAAAAATAATAGTTTCCTTATTATTATCGACCTGCTGTTCAATGAAACCAGGAGTTGTTTCTTTGACAAGATCAAAAAATCGATAAATTTCTAGTCAGACTCATAAAGAAAAGAAATAAATCAAATCAACAAAATCACAAATTAAAGAGAAGAAATAACAACCAACACCACAGAAATACAAATGATTGTAAGAGAATATTATGACAAACTATATGCCAACAAATTAGACAACTAAGAATAAATGAATAAATTTCTAGAAACATATATTACCAAAACTGAAGCAGCAAGAAATAAAAAATTTGAACAGAATGATTAGCAGCAAGGGATTGAATCAGTAAAACAAAAACAAAACCAAGCAAACAAAAGCCAAAAAATCAAAAAGCAAAAACAAAACAAAACAAAACAAAACAGAAAACCCCAAAAGTAAAACCTCCAACATACAAAAGTCCAAAACCAGATGTCTTCACAGGTGAACTTTAGACATTCAAAGAAGAGTTAATACCTATTATTCTTTGACTATTCCAGAAAATAGAAGAACTTCCAGTTCAGTCTATGGGGCCAGTATGACCATCATACCAAAATCGGATAGAAACACCACAAAAAAGAGAACTACAGGCCCAATATCTCTAATGAACATAGATACAAAAATCGTCAACAAAACACTAGCAAACTGAAAGCAACAATACATTAAAAAAAAATCATTCACCACGATTCATTGGAATTTATCCCCGGGATGCAAGAATGCTTCGATATTCACAAATCAATCAATATGATATGTTACATCAGTAAAAGAAAGGATAAAAACATATTTCAGTAGATTCAGGAAAAGCATTTAACAAAGAACAGCATCCATTCATGATAAAAACCCTCAACAAAGTAAATTTTGAGGGAACTTACCTCAATGTAATAAAAGACTTATATGAAAAACCCACAGCCAGCATCACACTCAATGGGGAAATACTGAGAGATTTCCCGTAAGATCAAGATAGTGGACATCTTAAGACAAGAATCCACTATCACCACTTTGATTAAATATAGTACTGGAAGTTATAGCCAAAACAGTCAGATGACATAAAGAAATAAAAGGCATCCAAATTGGCAAGGAAGAACTAAAACTTACACTATTTGCAGATAACATGTTACTCTATATAGAAAATCCTAAAGACTCCACCAAAAAAGTGCTAGAACTGATAAATGAATTCAGTAAAGTCCCTGGATACAAAATCAATGTACAGACATCCATCTCATTCCTACCCATTAAGAATGAAGCAACAGAAAGAGACATTAAAAATCAAATCCCGTTTACAATTGCACTAAAAATAATAAATACCTAGAAATAAACCTAATCAAGGAGACCTGTTCTCTGGAACCCATAAAACATTGATGAAAGAAATTGAAGATGACACAAACAAATGGAAAGATACTCTATGATTGGAAGAATAAATATGGTTAAAATGTCCATATTACCCTAAGCAATTTACAAATTTAGTGCAATCCTGATCAAAATACCAACATTTTTCACAGAACTGGAAAAAATAATCCTAAAATGTGTATGGAACCACAATGACCCTGAATAGCCAAGACAGTGGAAAACAAAGCTCGAGGCATCACAATTCCAGATTTCAGGTTACACTACAAACCTGTTATAATTGAAACAATATGGCACTGGCACAAAAATAGAGGCATAGATCAAAGGAAATGGATAGAAAGACCAGGAACAAATCCGTAATTATATGCTCAACTAATCTTCAACAGGGGAGGGAAGAATATGTAATGGGAAAAAGCCAGTCTTTTCTACAAATGGTGATAGAAAAACTGGACAGCTACATGCAAAGAAAAGGAAGTGGAACAGTTGTATCATACAGAAAAGTAAAGTAAAAATGGATTAAAAACCTAAATGTGAGACCTGAAACCCTAAAAATCCTAGAAGAGAGCACATGCAGTAATTTCCTTGACATCAGCCATAGAAACGTTTGTCTTGATATGTCTCCCATAGGGAAATAAAAGCAAAATAAATTATTGGAACTATATCAAAATCAGAAGTTTGTGCACAGCGAAGCAAACAACCAACAAAACTGAAAGACAACCTAGTGAATGGGAGAAGATATTTGCAAGTGACATAACCAATAAAGAATTAGTATCCAAAATATATAGAGAACTGGTACAACTCAACATCTAAAAAACAAAGAATCCAATTTAAAAATGGTCAGAAGACATAAATAGACATTTTTCCAAAGACATACAGATGGCCAAGAGACACATGAAAAGATGCTTATTGTGACTTATCATAATGGAAATGCACACCAAAACCACAATGAGATATCCCTTCACACCTGTCAGAATGTCTAAAATCAACAACACAAGAAACAACAGATGTTGGTGAGGATGTGGGAGAAAAAGGAACACTAATACACTATTGGTGGGAATGCAAACTGTTGCAACCATTGTGGAAAGCAGTATGGAGGTTCCTCAAAAAGTTAAAAATAGTACTAAAAAGATCTAGTAATTGCACTATTGGGTATTTACCCAAAGAATACAAAAACACTAAATTGAAAGAATATATGCATCCCTGTGTTTATTGCAGCATTAATTACAATAACTAAATTATGGAAACAGCCCAAATGTCTATCTATAGATGAATGGATAAAGAAGATGTGATGTGATGTGTGTGTGTGTGTGTGTGTGTGTGTGTACACACACACAATAAAAAAGAATGAAATCTTGCATCTACCACAACATGGAATAAGCTAGACAGTATAATGCTAAATGAAATAAATCAGTCAGAGAAAGACAAATATGATATAATTTCATTCATATGTGGAATTTAAAAAATGAAACAAGGGAGCAAAGGACAAAAGGGGGAGGGAGAGAGAGAGGGAGGAAGATGGGTGGGAAGAGGGAGAGAGAGAGAGAGAGAGAAACCAAGAAACACTCATAACTATAGAGAACAAACTGATGGTTACCCAAAGGGAGGTGAAATAGGTGCTGGAGCTTAAGGAGTACAATTATTATGATGAGCACTGAGTAATGTACAGAATTGTTGAATCACTATATTTTACACCTATAATTAATATAATATTATAAGGTTAACTATACTGGAATTAAAATAAAAACTTTTAAAAATGTCAGTTACTTTCCTATATAACAAAAATTTAAAAAGTGGAATTTGAAATTAAGAACAATACAATTTGCATTAGCAACTAAAGAAATGCTTTGGTATAAATCTTAAAATACATGTCAGTGCAAATGTACCAGTTCTCAATATCTATATGAGAAAAAACCATAAACCTCTTAAAGAAAGATCAAAGAAATAAACAGAATAGTACTGACACTGTCAAGATGTTAGATCTTCTCAACTTGATGTATAGATTTCTTACAATCCCAATCAATATCCCAGGAAGTTACTGTGTATACTGGAAAACTAATTTTACAATTTATATGAAGTGGAAAAAGACCCCCAGAATAGCCAATGCAATAGTGAAAGAAATGAAAAAAGTTGGAGAAGTTACACTACCTGACCTCAAGACTTACTATAAATCTATAATAATTAAGTCGGTATGGTATTGGCAAAAGAATAAACAAATAGATCGGTGGAATAGAATAGAGCCAGAGATAGGTCCCCATAAATATAGTCAACACATTTTTCAGCCAGTCTTTTTAATTTTTGGACATTATAATAGTGTGTTGTATGTCACTGAGATTTTAATTACATTTCTTAATTATCAATGACGCTGGGAATGTTTTATGCAGTGATTTTCAATCTGTATATATCTTTCGATGAAAAGTTCACTGAAACATCTTTTCCAATTCTATTGAATGGTTATTTTCTTTATCTAACTTTAAAACTACTCTGTGTATACTAAATGCAAGTCCATTATCATATATTTAATTTGCAAATTTTTCTTGAACTCTGCAGCCTGTGTTTTTATTCTTTTAATTGTATTTTGGAAGAGCAAAAGCTCTTAAATTTTATGAAATTTAGTTCAATAATTTAAAAAAATATATCCATTTGCTATTCTTTAATATAATGTATCCTAGAAGTTTTTTAATTTAAAGTTTTACATTTAAATTTATGATTCACTTTTACTTTATTTTTGTATAAGATGTAAGGTATAGATTGGGTGCATATTTTTCTATATGACCATCTAATTGTTCAAAATCTACCCATTTTATATTGAATTACCTTAGCATTTTATTGAAAATCAACTAGGACCATATGTGCAGGAATATTTGGGAGCTTCCTATACTAATGTATTGATTAATTTGCATATCTTTATACCATTAGCATTTTTTATCTTTATTAATTAAGTCTTCCAATTTTGTTAACATTTTTTTTTAAAGAATTTCAGTTACTTCATGTTTCTATATAGATTTTAGAATCAGCTTTTCAATTCTACAGGAAAAACCCTGCTGGAAATTAGACTGGAATGTGATTAAATATATATGTCAACTTGGAGTGAATGGAGATATTCACAATATCAAGACTTGGATACATGATAATTGTGTATGTCTCCTTTTATATATGCTTTCATCAGTTTCTATCAGCAATACTTTTTAGTTATTTCTTTAGGTCTTACTTTTTTTTTAATCAAATGTATCCCTAAATATTCTATTTTTAGGCTATGGCAAACAATATTTTTATTTAACTTTCTTACAGAATGCCATTAGAATAAGAAATTTAACTGTTTGTATAGTAAACTTGTATCCCCTAAACTTGATAAACTCACATATTAATTAGTTCTGGTAGTTTTAGTATGTTACATAAGATTTTCCTACATAGAAAAACCAGATCATCAGGTAATTTCTTCCTAATATCAATGATTTTTATTTCCTTTTACTTACCTTAATGCATTGGCTAAAATTCCCAGCACAAAAGCAAATAGACATTATAAGAACAGAGAGCCTTATATATACTTTTTTTTATAACAGAGAGATAATATTCAGTCCTTCTTCACTGTGATGTAACCTATCAAATTTCATGGGCTTCCTTTATCCTATTTGTGAGTTCCCTTCTCTTTAGCTTTCTGAAATTTTTGCCAGGAATTCATGATGGATTTTGCCAAATGTTTTTTCTGCATTTGTTAACATTATATGCAGTTACTTTTGTCTGAAGTTATGGGGAAAACATTAATTGATTTTTAAATGCAAAAATTTCCCCTGCATTTGTAAGATAAGTGCTACTTGGTCATGATTACAGGATCATGTTATATCTCATTAAACTCAACGTGCATAATTTTTGTTAATACTTTTTACAGCTGTATTAATGAAGGAATTCGATAACTCATTTTATTTTCATGCATGCTTTCCTCTGATTTTGGTATCATTATAGACATGGCAATATAGAATGAATTCGAATCTTTCAGAGACTGAAGTGAGTGATAATTAGCATGCACATTGCAATAACACTCTGAGTGAAATTAAGAAACAGCTCTGAGATGAAAGTAATATTGACAGACAAATAGGTAGTTGAAGGGCAGTAAATTTTATGCCACCAGAATCTTTTTTTTTTTTTTTTTTTTTTTTTACCAAACGTGTACATAAATTTTACTGTTGGCATGTCCACACACATTCAAGAATTGCATTGTATCTTTTATGAGACCCCACAATCTTCTCTCACTTCCACGGAGAAAAAGCAGTATATAAAATACTGAAAAAAATGGAAATTACATAAAAGCATCACTGAGTGTGAATTTAGGAGACTATAGTAAAGGCTGAAGTAATGGCTGAGTGGCCTTTACATAATCTCAATTTGGTACACTCTGAGAGATGCACAAATTGAAGGTTAGTCTAGAAGAATTTATTAATTTTTAAATACATTTGGGTCATTCTTTATTTACAAATATTTTCACAACTCGGTCCCGAATTTGCTTTGTCCTGATTCCATAAATGACTGGATTTAAACAAGGGGGAACAACAACATACAGATTGGCCAAGAGGATGTGAATGTAGCGAGGAATATTTCTACCAAATCGGTGAGTCATAAAAGAGAAAAACGCTGGTGTGTAAAAAGTTAAAATGACACAGACATGGGAGCCACATGTGCTGAGTGCTTTGAGTCTGGCATCCCTGGAAGGAAGGCGGAAAACAGCTCGTAGGATCTGAACATAGGAGAAGGCAATAAGGATTAAGTCAAAAATCAGGGCAGCAATTGTAAATAACCCATAGATGATGTTGACCCTTATGTTAGCACAGGCAAGGTGCGCGATTCCCATGTGTTCACAGTAGGTGTGAGGAATAATGTAGTGTCCACAAAAGGGCAATCGTTTGAGAAGAGGGCAGAAAGGGATGACAAGGAGGACTGGCCTCCCCACTACAACAGAGGCCATGATGGCTACCACTTTGTTGGTGAGAATAGTGGTATATCTCAGTGGATAACAGATGGCAACAAACCGGTCAATTGCCATGGCCAGCAGTACAACAGATTCCATGCCAGTGTAGGTATGGATAAAGAACATTTGGATAAGGCAGCCTTCAAAGTTTATCTCCCTGATGTTGAACCAGAAGATAGAGAGCATCTTGGGAATGGTAGAAGTGGAGAGGCCTAGATCAATAAAGGAGAGAAGAGCCAAAAAATAGAACATGGGTTGATGAAGACCCTGCTCAGTCTTGATCACAACCAGGATTGTGACATTTCCCACAAGTGCTATCAGATAAACAACAAAGAAAGGGAAAGCAATCCAGATATGGAAAGTTTCCAGACCAGGTATAACCAGCAGAAGGAAGGCAGAAGGATATGAGGCACTGTCATTGACAGAGGACATCCTGCTGAGAACTCTTGGAAAATACTCTATGGTCTTCTTCAGTATTTCTGGGAAGACATAATGGAATATATGGTGGTTAGATATCACTATATATAGTAACATACCAATTAGACACAAGATCATCATGGAAAGGCATTTGAGGACAATTGACTATTAAATTCAAATTTTGGCTATCCCATTTAATATCCCATGGGGACTGTGGAAGTTAGAAACAGTCTTTTCTGGTGGTAGTGTGGTGTAGTGACCCATGATCATGTTTAGCTCATTCTTTTATGAAATTCTCATCTATCTTTAGTAGTATCAACTGAAAACACTGCCAGTAAACAAAACCCATATTACATTTTCAAGTTACCTTTGTTACATAGTTGAGTGGATACATAAGAGAAAACTACAAAGTGTGAAAAAAAGTTTGAGGAATTGGAATGGGAAGAAACTTTGGATATGAGCATCAAGAATATGTCTACTTATATGGCTTATATGCCTGTCACAGTCCCTTCTTTGTTAAGTGCTACTTTTTCCTTAATTTGCTTTAATAAGACTGTGTTTATATCTATCTTTTAATAACACTGTGCTTTTATGCTGTGGTTGATGAATTTATTATTAGTATTTTTCTACTTTTTCAGTAAAATGTCCACCACATAAACATAAACAATGCAAAGAAAAGATCATTAAAAAAAATTTAGCATCCATATATGATGTTTAGAAAAAGAAACTTAGCAAACTAGGCCAAAAATAAAAGTGGTTCAATTTAGTGAAAGAGTGAAAGGAATCTGTGAAAAATCTACAGCTAATACCTTAATGAATGGTAAAACACAGAAAGATTTTTTTTTTCTAGGATTGAGAATAAGACAAACATATCAACTGGCATCAATTATATTTAATATTTTACTAGAGGTTCCAACAAGGTCAATATATCAAGAAAAAATAAATAAAAAGATAGTAAGATTGGAATGAAAGAAGTAAACTTTCCCATTCATAAGTCACATGAACACTTAGATAAAAATAAAGAATTTAAAACTAACTATTTAGCTTATCAATTAATCCAGTATAAGAATTAATAAATGTTCATAGCAGCACTCTCAACAATAGTCAAAACATGGGAAGAGCCCACGAATGGATCAAGAAGATGTGGTTTATCTATACAATGGAATACTACATGGCAATGAGAAAGAATAAAATCTGGCCACTTGTAGCAACATGGATGGACCTTGAGGGTGTTATGTTGAGCGAAATAAGTCAGGCAGAGAAGGACAAATACCATATGTTTGCACGTATAGGAGGATTGGGAGGAACAAATGGAGGACTGGAGGACCGTGGGGGAGAAGAAAGGGGGAAATAGTGGGGGAGGGGGAGAGAGGCAAACCATGAGAGACTCTTGAATGCTGAGAACAAATTTAGGACTGATGGGAGTCGGGGGGAGGGGGGAGATGGGCATGGAGGGGGGCATTTGTGGGGGTGAGCATTGGGTGTTAGATGGAAACCAACTTGACAATAAACTATTTGTAAAAAAAAAAAAAAGAATACATTTCTATATCCTATTAGCAAACAATTAGAAATTAAAATTTTAAATTAAAATTCTGTGAAAATTCACATTACCACTTACAGTGGTATCAAAAACATGGAGTAGTTACCCATAAGCACTTAAAATTATAATACACGAGAGAAATCACAAAGACCTTAAAAAAGTTTTAGAAGTGGTTTGAAAGATTGAAATATGTTAAGATGTCAGTTCTTCTTAAGTTGGTCGATAACTTTAAAACAGCTTCAATCAATACCAAGAAATGCAAGCTTTTTCTAAAATAATTGTAGGAATGCCCTAAATTCATTGGAAGAAGAATAACAAAACAGAGGAACTCAAAAAGACTTCAAACTTTAAAAAGTATAGTAAGTCATTATGATAATGGACAAATAGATAAGGAGAGCTTAATAGAACAGAAGAGAAATATTTTACACCCTCAGCCAAATGTTCTAAAGTGACCAATGTAGTAATTCAGTGAAGATACCACAGTTGCTTCTACCAACAATTCTGGTGCAACTGAATATACTTATTTAAATAAAAGAACCTTGATTCCACCTTCACAGCAAAATCAACTATTAATTACATTTCTAAAATTGAACTAGATATTCAAACAAAACAAAACTCCAATTATAACATGTATGAAAACAAAGGAAGGAGAGTATCTTTGCCACCCAGTGGGAAGTAGTATTTTCTTAGAACCCAAAAGCAATAACCATAAAAAATAGCCTTGTTGCATGTTATTAAATTTTAAAATTTACTGTTAAGAAAGTGGATTTAGAGGATGGGGAGAAAACATTCACAATCCCTTACTTCTGTAAAAGAATTTGTGCTAGGAGCATACAACAACGCTTACAACTAACAAAATAAGAAAACAAGCAATGGAAAAAAGAGAGATCCATGCTGCCACTTAACAGAGAAAAATATACAAATGACACTAAATTTCTCAAAATCATTAGGCATCAGGAATTGTACACTAAAACTAACATGACATATTATTACATACTTACTAGAATGGCCAAAATTAAAATGCACAACACCACCAAATTTTGGCAAGGATGTGGAGCAACAGATTCTAGTAAATTACCTACAACGACTGAACTCCTAAGAGCTTACCCAAGATGAGTGAAATCATATATCCACACAAAGACTTGTACAAGAATGTTTGTAGCAGCTTTGTCCACAAATGCCCCAAGTGGAAATAAAACAAATACTCATCAACACTGAATAGACAAGTCAGTTTTGGAATGATTACCCAATGAAATTCTACTCAACAATAAAAATAGATTGACTATATATGCAACAACATCGATTAATCTATAGCATTATATTGAGCTATCAACTGCTACTAGTTACTAAAGAGAACTAATTACATAATTTCATTTATACGAAGACTTAGAGCATACAAACTGGGATGCCTCGTTGGCTCTGTCAGTAGAGTCTGCAACCCTTGATTTCTGGGTTGTGAGTTGGAGCCCCATGTTGGGTGTAGAGATTACTTAAAAATAAAATCTTTTTAAAAAATGGGTACTGAAAATATCCACTCACAGATTGCTGGGGGATTGAAATGGGTCACAGACAGATTGGGCAGTAACATAAGACAATTTTTTGAGGTGATAGAAAAATATTATATCTTTATAGAGGTGTAGGATATATAGGTATATACTTTTTTCCAAAACTGTACTAATAAGATTTGTATATTTAAATGCATATAAATTTTACTTTAAAAAATCAAATCGAAGCTTGGATAGAATAGAATGTTTACAGTTATTGACGTTGGATGACGAGAGCATTATGCTTTTGTGTTCATCTGTAGATGTTGAAATGTTCCATAGCATCTGTAGATGCTGTAGATGTTTGTATGCATATGTACATGCATATATATGCTATGTAGATGTTGTAGATGTTTGAAATGCTCCATAGTTAAATGGTTTGATATATAAAACTAGTCAAAATAAGTACCATCTTTAATATTTTATAAAGTACAGTATCATTTGCCTTAATAGAATATTCAGTTTTGGAGCTTATTTATTTTATTTTTTTAAGTTTATTTATTTGGAGAGAAAGAGAGAGCTGGGGGGGGGGGGCAGAGAGAAGGAGAGACAGAATCCCAAGCAGGCTGTATGCTATCAACGCAAAGACCTATGTGGGGTTCTAACCCACAAACTGAGATATGACCTGAGCAGAGATCAAGAGTCCAACGCTTAACCGACTGAGCCAGCCAGGCATCCCTGGAGCTTATTTTAAAGGTAGAATTATTTACCTCAATTAATACAGAGCTAAAAATCTTAAAATCCAACTAAAACATTTCACAGCCCTACTCAGGGAGCATAAAATAAAATAAGTAACATGTAAAATTTAAATATTCTGTACTGATTTTTGTTTGGAATAGGATTTAGCATTTATTCCTGATATTTTCCTTTTTATTCATACTCATATACCTAAGCTTTTAAGTCGAATGCTAACCATGATAATTTTGATTATCAAAATTACTCAGAATAATGACATCTGATGGGAAGTACACAGTCACACAACATACTAGCAGTATATCCAAGGATGTGCCTTACTGTTCCTTCTGAGCTTTCTTAAATTTATCATTTGTTTTGCTAGTAATATGGTATTTGTGAATCCTACTAAAATTTCTGAAACATCTTCATCAACACACTCAACCAAATTTCATATTACTCTATTATTAAAATTCAAAACTTATTTTAGGAAGCCAGAGCCCTAATCAACTGGGAATGTACCAACTGAGGTGGCCTTTGGGTTGTATATTTTTCTCTGCTTCAGATATGCACATGGCTATTATTATGCTTTATTTGATTGACTTTTTTAAAATGTTTTATTTATTTTTGAGAGAGACAGAGAGACAGCGTGAGCAGGGTAGGGTCAGAGAGAGAGAGGGAGACACAGAATCTGAAACAGGCTACAGGCTCTGAGCTAGTTGTCAGCCCAGAGCCCTACGAAGGGCTCGAATCCACGAACCGGGAGATCATGACCTGAGCCGAAGTCGGACGCTCAACCGACTGAGACACCAAGGTGCCTCTATTTGACTGACTTTATGCCAGCAAAAGGTCAATCAAAAAAAATAATATTTACCAAACACTGCATTCCATGCCTTATAAATATTCTCATTCAAATTTCAAAACAACTCTGTGAGGTGAATGCTGTTATATCAGATTTAAAGCAAAGCTAAGGTTAAGAGAGTCCAAGGCATTTGTTTTAGATAACTCATAAACATAAGTTGTATGATTAGAAATTAAGTATGTGTCTATCTCTCTATTTCTAAATTCCCCTTGAGCAATAGTGGTTTTGCTAAGGTAAACATAGAAGTATCTACAGAAGTAAAATTATAAGTTAAAAAGAAAAAAATCTTTATTTAAAATTGTACATTTAAAGCCTGTAGATCCAAAAAATTGTGGAAATAATTTTATATAGTAAAATATTAATGATTTTTTTTCTTTCCTGTCTTTGTTTCTATAGTGTTTAACAGTCAGGCACTAAAATAAAGAAGATAATGTGTGTTCTTCAAGATTAACAAGAAAGAGGTTGACAATTTAGACCATAAATCATCTGATCTAGAATTAGCGGGGGTCTAGGGTGGTCCCTGGGCCGAGAAGAAGTAACACTGGAAGGAAAGAAAAGCCTGAGGATTTCAGTGAAACTTGGCAACTAGGGCACTGGAAATATGCTGACTTTTGCAGGGAGGGGAAAGGTTACACAAAGGAAAGGAAAGGGTGTTGGAATTAAAACATGGTTAATATGCAACTTGACAATAAACTATTTATAAAAAAATAAAATACAAAAACGAGGAAAAAAAATCATGGTTAATATGACCTGTCATTCTCTGAGACAAGGTATCAACTCTATTTGTTGATGTGCTGATGATACCATTTGGTGATAAGTATATCCATTTGAAACTGGAAATTTCAGTGGTTTAAAGTTTAATTAAAGACAATCATAAATGTGAAGGTCAGACTTTTGACGCTACTTGGTGAAAGCTTTTTCTCTGTTAGCATTCAGAGGGAAAGTCAGTCCTCTCCTTTGTAGTTATGGTTTTGCAACCATTAGGGAATAGTAACCTATTTCAATATTTTCATTACAGTACCTCTAATTCAGGGTTATAACTACTTGGCATATATACTAATAACAATACCCTTCATCTAATGTTTAAAGCAGACACCAATAGGGCCCTGTGCTGACAGCTCAGAGCCTGGAGGCTGCTTCAGATTCTGTGTCTCCATCTCTCTCTGACCCTGCCCTGCTCACATTTACTCTCTCTCTCTCTCAGAAATAAATAAAACATTAAAGCAGACACCAATAATATATCATTAGATTATTTTTTGTTGAGCCTAAATAGGTTCAGTGCCAAAATTTCTCTTACATTCACTGTGCATTTGTAGATATTAGCCTTATAGATGAACCAGTACCCCTACCCCTGACTTACTCTTTCTCGAAAGTTGTAAAGGTGTGGAAAGCTTTTCTGAAAGCTTCATAATTTACATGGTTTAAGACCTTGACTAACAGATAGATTATCTTACTAGACTGTTCTTGCCAACTGATGCCAATTCAGTGTCAAATTCACCCAAGGACTCTTTATGTCCCTATCAAAACCCATCTTCCTATTATGGCTGATAATAACCAGGTAGTTTGGTGTTCAAGGACCAATTCTCTTTCAACCCAAACAAACATAGCTTTATGTCTTCCTTCACTCTCTCACTTACTAATGAGCTTATGAAAGTCATTGCTTGAGCCTTATTTTACTTATCTGTAAAGATTGCGATAACCATACTATAAATTTCATATAGCTCTAGTGCTAATAAAATAAAATGTTGCATATATGGTGTCTAACAAAATGTCTTGGCACTTTATCCTTAGTAAAATTAGCTAGAATAATTTGTCATTATTGTTATCCACAGATGTGATTCTTGGTGTTAATGTTTGATTTTCTTAAAACAAAATAAAACAAAAGAAAGGCTATTTATTAGCTTACTTTAGGAGCTGTGATTTAAAGCATTTTCCTAATATTCCAGGAAAACATTGCACATTTAGGGAACAAATGGTAAAACTTTAGGACTCCTTCACTGACATTTATGAAAGGATTCTTTCCTGAGATAAATATACAAATTACTTGAATTTTGTTCTGAAACATAGAATATGTAGGTTGGATTTGACTCAGTTTGAGCAAAATAGGACTCTGTAAATCAGATTCTCACTTTTTTAATCCCTCAAACTGTGAAAAATACTCTCATCTTTACAAAATCTGAACACAGGTTAATGCATAGGAGAGCAAGTTTTGCAGCTCAGAGTGTAAATTTCATCCCCAAGGCAACTAATAAACAACTAATGAAATACAGCAATCATTTCAAAGAGGTCACTCTACTGACTACCACTTGGATTTCCTTGGCTCTGGATTCTGATCACTCACCCAGGCTAGCATCTGCAGTGAAAGTACACCATACAGTGCCTGGGTGCTCACTGTCTGTGGGGCAGCTGAAAAAAGGGCCTTTTCATGTGATATATCTGTAAATGGTACTACCTGAAGCAACTTCCCAAAACTCTCCTCAGTGTCCACTGTGTTGAGCTGCCCTGCCTGTGTCAACATTTTCACAGGAGACCTTCCACAAGTATAAAGATATAACCTGGGCTACCTTCCCAAGAGCAATGCTCTGTCTCCTCTTGCAGTATCAGGCTGGCCTTCCTTCCCAGGATCCCTCAAGAGGGAAACTATATGCAGAGGATGTAGTTCCCTTGAGAAGGACATGCTTGGTCGATCTCTTCAGGGACTGGATATCTGGGAGCTTGAGTCAAGCTTTTTGAAGCATCTTGATTCAAACTTGCTTCCGGGGAGCTGGGCATCCTTTTGATATTTTGCGTCTTAGGCATACCAGTTTTTTATGTGGTTTATTTTCATTGTCATCTTTCATATCCATTAATTTTCTCTAAGTAATCATAGTCTATTCATTTGTGAAATATATATACATGTATATATACATATGTATATTTCACACATATATATCATATATATATACTGTCATCTCATTCACATTTTTTAATTAATAGTTAAGTTCATTGCATTATATAATTCCATTTTAAGTTACATAATCACATGTTGACACTTAAATGTTTTCTTAGCCTTTGATCACCTGTTTCACCATGTGTTTCTATATTAAATAAAGCAAAGACGTTAAGGAAACTGCCCTGAAACTAAATAATTCATTTAAAATTCTGTTACATAATAGTTGTGTAACTATGTGTAAATTACTTAACCTCTGAATCTCCACCTACTCATTATAGAATATGAACCATCTAAAGAACCAAGTGTAGTTTCTAGAACATTATAAAGGGTCAAGAAATGTTAGATGCCATTATTAATAGAGTTTATATGATTCTTAAGTCATATAAGATTGTCGAGTGTTTCTTCCCATTGGTACCCTATTGGAGTCCATTTTTCTTACTAGCAGTGTCTTGTACCTATTTACATGTAAAATTTATGTACTTATTTTTGTCCATATTTTTTAATACACTCATGTTGTATGTTTAGTTTACTCAACTGAGACATAAGACAGTTTCTATATCAAATTTGAAAATGCTACATACCCCAATATAATGTTAATGTTAATATATAATATTATTATTGCCTCAGTTTCCTTAAATAGAGAAAGGGAAAAATAAGTAGAAACTACTTACTGTAGTTATAAGAATGTAGAGGATTAATGCTTACAAAGTTATGAAAATAGAGCCCACCTCATAACATATGTCTATTTTTTTGATATGCTAGTCAATTTTTATCAACTCCAGGGAATTTTTTCATGTAAATGTTATTTTATTTAATCACATAATTGCTGGCATTTGTGATATATGGTTGGAACTATGCATATATTAAATATTATTGCTTCTTTTGGCTTACATTTTCTAAGATGAGTGAAAGACTTTATAAATCTGCACATAGGATGCCATCTTCCCCAGATTTTGTAATGTGGCAATTTTGAGAGTAGAGGATAAAGTTTCATTTTCTCATACTCAAACAATTTAGTATTTGTAGACCAAATTTCACAATTTATATCTGAAAGTTTTAGTTACCTTTTCTCTTATCTGTTTAGTTCTGACTCCATAAATTACAGGGTTGAGAGCTGGTGGGATGACAACATAAGAGTTGGCAAGAATAGGGGCGCCTGGGTGGCTTAGTCGGTTAAGCGTCCGACTTTCGCTTAGGTCATGATCTCGCGGTTCATGGGTTCGGGCCCCACGTGGGGCTCTGTGCTGACTGCCAGCTCAGAGCCTGGAGCCTGTTTCAGTCTGTGACTCCCTCTCTCTCTGACCCTCCCCTGCTCACGCTGTCTCTCTCTCTCCTGGAAATAAATAAAACATTAAAAAAAAAAAAAAAGAGTTGGCAAGAAGAATGTGGATGAATTGAGGAACATTTTGGCCAAACCGGTGGGTCATGAAGGAGAAAAATGCTGGAGTGTAGAAGGCCAGCATGACACACACGTGGGAGCCACAAGTGCTGAGTGCCTTCATTCGGGCATCCCTGGAAGGGAGGCAGAAGACGGCACGGAGAATATAGACATAGGACATGATAATTGCTATGATGTCTAACACCTAAATAAAGATGCCACATAAGCCATAGATGATGTTTACCTTTATGCTGGCACAGGACAGGAGGGCAATGCCCATGTGCTCACAGTATGTGTGGGAGATGATTTGGTGTCCACAAAAAGGTAACCTTAAGATGAGTAAAACAAAAGGGATTGCAATGGCTAAGGTTCTTAGAAGGATGATCAATGCTATAGCTGATACCACCTTGTTTGTCAGCACCAGTGTGTACCGAAGAGGGTTACAGATGGCCACATAGCGATCATAGGCCATGGCCATGAGCACTGCTGACTCCATGCCAGTGCATAGGTGGATGAATAACATCTGGTTGAGGCAGCCTTCAAAAGTGATTTCTCTCAGGTTGAACCAGAAGATGCCAAGCATCTTGGGGATGGTGGATGTGGAGAGGCCCAGGTTGATAGATGACAGAATGGCCAGGAAGTAGAACATAGGATGATGGAGACTATGATCAGTCTGAATCACAAAAAGAATTGTAATGTTTCCCAATAGGGCGACCAAATATACAACACAAAATGGAAAACCAATCCACATATGCACATCTTCTAGCCCTGGGATTCCCAGCAGGATAAAAAAAGTTAGGATGGAACCGTGTGTCCTTAGAAGAAACCATGCTTCTGTCGCACTTGTACAGCTGTACATATCACAGATCAGATGTCTCACTCACTGAGAGACACAAGCTCTTCTTGTCCACTGTGATTGAATTCCTACAGAATTATACGAAAATGTGTTGGAGTTTTTCTAATCACCCCACCCACGGTGATATAACTGCATGATTTTTCTGAAAACTGAAGTACATCCAATTATTGTTTGATTTCAAACAAGCTATCAGATTTATTACATTAATTTTCATTTATTTCTATAACATAATTAAACTTTCATTAAGGACCAATAGAATATCATGCAAAAGGCTAGATATTGATATACAGATCACATGTTGGTACCCTTCATAAAGAAGTTCTATTCTAGCTTAGGAACTAAAATGATTAAAAAATAATATATATATATATATATATATATATATATATATATATATATATATAGCTTCTCTAGGGTTTTAACAAGTACATTTTCCTTTTTGTTCCAGGCAACACGATCTCATAGTCCATTGCTATAACACATGAAGGTAAAATTTTCACAAACTCTTTTCAACACATGAAAAAAGAAATATATGGAAAAAGCCGCTAGATCAACTCCTATACGTCTTTCATCAGAAACATCATTGCAATTAGAAAAGACTAATAATTGCAGGAAATCCAAACTCCTGGTGGATATAATTGATGCAGTTGAGATGGCTTGAACATTAGATTTTACAGATGATTGTTGAAAACAGCAGAAGAGATAAAGATGAAGATGTAAGACCAATTTGGTTCAAAGCAGCAGTAGCAATCAAAGGTTGAATTGGGTTATCCTATTAAGAACTTAAATTTGAGTATTTTATGTAGTGTGAACTTTGCTGTTCACACTGTTTTTATCTTACTTAACTGGTGATTTAACAAATGTATTTACCAACAAAAGCCCTTAATAAAATACCTATAAAAACATTGATGATAATATTTTAAGCTCTTAAGTTTTGAAAGTAATATTATGGTTTGTTAAATTAAAAGAAAATCTTTCTGTGGTGTCTTCAAGTGAGAATCAATTGCTTTGCTTCATTCCAGATGAACAAACTAGATGTCAAACAGACATTTTTCTAGGAATAAAGGAACAAAGGGCACTCTAGACTTTGTTCTCAGCACAATGTCTAATGAATTTTTATAGTGTATTCACTTTTCTAGACCTTTACTAGCATGTGTTGATGGGCCCCATGTACATGTGCCAATTTGTATACATTATTGAACAACTCCTAAAGACAATAGTTATTGACACAATTATAATGAAGAGGAGAAAAAGGCTCAGATGAATCACACAAGCAGTTAGTACCCCACCTAAAAAATATCAGAATGAAGATTTTGGATTCAAAGTTCATACTTGTGACACTGTGTCATGCTGCTTTCTAAGTACTTAACAAACTTAGTCAAAGGGATATTTAAGAAATAATAAGGAAAATGGCATCAGAGTAGAGTATATGAACTGAAGTCGGGGAGAGATAATCAATATGATAGAACTTTCCACACAGGAGAGGGAAGGTCTAGACAATAGAGGTTCATGGCATAGGTGAGCACCTAATTAAATTTTCTGAATCACATGACAGTATGGTGACCTTTCACTATATTCTTCATCATTTTCCTTCCTTTTTCATGCCCACACTCTACCTCATTTCTCTGTGCCACATTCTAACCACCATTCAGAAATACCTGTTCGATTCCATTCATCTCAAGCAAATATTTACTTGGCACTGTCCTTAGAAATTGAAAGAAGAGAAATAGGTTGGAAGCAAGATGGCAGAGAAGTAAGGAGCTCTGTACATCTTGCCTGCACCCATCTCTCAAACAGAGAAGCCCTGAAGTCTTAGGACACTGAGCTACAAGGAGTTTGGGAAGAGAAAGAGACAGAGTACACTGGGAAGGAAACCTCATAAGTGTGTGAGAGCGAACTGGGTAAAATAAAAAGTGACTGGGCCCAGAGATACGGAGGGAGGGGAGGGAACCCGGCTTGCAGCTGCAGTGAGTGATAAACCAGTAAGTGGTGGCAAGCTGCCGCGTGTCCAGGGGAAAGGAAAGGAAAGCTGAGATTGCTCATAGAACTGTCCCTGGAGAAGAGAAAAAAATCTCAGCTTGGGAAGACAGTGTTTTTTAGCTCTGGCTGGGATGCTGACTTTAAACTAGGTGCCCTGGTCCCAGAAGGCGCCAGGAAAAACTGACCTGCCATGATCCCCGCACCATCCATGGCGGTGGCGGCCTGGTGAATCAGCAGCAACGCCTGTGGAGGCGGTTCTGGCACCAGGTGAAGCGCGTGATAGCGGCCCACTGAAGCAGCTGCGGTGACCCGGTGAAGCGGTACCAGCGCCTGGTGAAGCAGCGGTGATCCGGAGAAAAGGTGCCAGCACCCTGTAAAGTGGCAGTGGCGCGCGACAGCGGCCCGCTAAAGAGGCTATGGCGCACTGCAGTACGCAGACTCTATGGACCTGAAGTTGCTACATTCCCCAAATGCACTCTTGTTCTATCCCGGCTTGGCCCAGGCGGATCTGAGGCTGTGACACTTCCCCCACCCCCCACTAAACCCCCAGGCAACAGGGAAGCAGCGACCTGTAGGACTGTTAAGGGCAGTATAACAAAGCCCGCGGACTGGGACCTGGAAATAGGCAGGGTGTGGGGCATAGAACTCAGCCCACCTTGGCTACATCCACAGCACAGGGAGATCAGACTGAAGAAGTGATTTGCAATGCTTGGTTGAGAAGGGACTGGGGCAATGCCATTCTTCTCCCCACAACCACCAAGGAAGGGCCTCAGGGAGGCCAGCAGACACAGTGGAGACAAGACCTGCCTACACCAAACCATGCCCATCCCCTCCAGATAGATGTTTTGTTGTAGCTATTTTACCTCAGCTGGGTTTGTGTGTTTATTGGTTTTGTCTGTGCATTTGTGTACCTTTGTTCCCTCTATGGTTGTCTGTTTTCTTTTTCCAGGGCTGCCTCAAGAAACAAGCCAAACTACACATGGTGGAGAGTCCCAAATACCACTACAAGTAGGGTGCCGGGAACCACACCGGTATCTCTGGATGGCAGTCACAGCAAGGAAATGTTTGTGCAGCTCCTGCCATGAGAAATGAAAACTGGTATCTTGTTCTGCTACTACTGGTTCATGTTGGAAATGAGCCTGCTGGTATTGACCAGGTCTCACAATATTCCATATCAGACCCATATTCTGAATACAGATACCTCATAAGGAAAAGCATATTCCTGCCTTTACAAAAGAGATTTTAGATGAAAGCTCTGTGGGTGATTGTCAAAAGGCTCTTCCTATGGGCCTTGCAGACCCAAGACTTGCATAATAAAGGGGGTTAAGAACACAAGAGTTAGAATTGAGCCTGGCCCTGAGACAAAGAGCCTATTTTGGGGTTAAGGGCAGAACACAATTACTACATATATCTTTGCTAATTGGTGAAACATGGCAGTCACTTCCTCAAGGCCTGCATTCCACAAACACCCTCCCTTACACTGGCAGCTGGGATGAGGATAGATAAGAGTAGCTAAAACATAAATCCAGGTGCAAAGACTGACACATTTAGGGCCCCCATGTTAGTTTCCACAAATAAACGATTTCAGAAACATTTATCCTCTTGAGACCAGACAGAATAACTCCTAGCTTATCTGTATACATTTTAACTTGTATGTTATCCTGTTTTTTACTAAGAACATTCTGTTATTTCCTTGGTCGGAATAATTCTGCATTTGATATCACAAAAGGCCTCCCATTGTGAGAAATTCTTTTCTCTGACTTCATGTTGTTGCTGAACTTTTAAATAAAGACACAAAAACCGACAGGACAGAGATGACTGCCTGGTGATCGAAAGAATCTTGGGGCTCTCTCACTCTCTCCTCTCGATGACACTGTCCATCCTTCAGGGACCCCTGGACCTGTCGGAGCCGGCTTCTAACAGTAGGGAAACAAAATAAACAAACGCTCAACAAAAGAAACCAAGAGGCATCATCCAAAGAACACTTCCTGAACAGACAGGCACTGAATAGTCAAAAGAGCCCTCTCTAATACAGCAGAATTCGCAGGGTACATGTGTACAACAAGCTTTTAAAACTAAAAAGAGATAGAAAGCTAACCAAAATGACGAAACGGAAGAACTCTCCTCCAAAGAAACTCCAGGAAGAAATGACAGTGGAGAACTGCCCAAAACAGATATAAACAACATAACTGAACGAGAGTTTAAAACAATAATCATAAAATTAATCGTCGGGCTTGAAAAAAGCATGGAGGAGATCAGAGAAACTATGGCTACAAACAATATGGAGCTTAAAAATAGTTATGGTGAATTAAAATATGGGATAAATGAGATACATAATAAACTGGAGGCATTCAATGCACGGTTTGAAGAGGCAGAAAGGAGAATAAGTGATTTAGAAGACACTATTATAGAAACAGAAGAAACTGAGAAAAAGAGAGATAAACTGATCCAGGAACATGAAAGAAGAGTTCGAGAGATCAGCTATACAATCAAATGGAACAATGTCCGTATCATAGGAATTCCAGAAGAGGAAGACAGACGGAAAGGCACTGAAATAGTCCTGAAACAAATTATAGCAGAGAACTTCCCCAACCTGGAGAGGGAAGTAGAAGTTGAAATTCAAGAGGCACAGAGAACTCCCCTCAGATGTAAATTGAATAGGTCATCTGCACGACATATCATAGTGAAACTGGCAAAATATAAGGAGAAAGAGAGAATTTTGAAAGCAGGTAGAGACAAATGGGCCCTAACATACAAAGGGAAACCTATCAGAGTGGTGACAGAACCTATCTAATGAAACTTGGCAGGCCAGAAAGGAATGGCAGGAGATCTTCAGGGTGATGAACAGAAAAAATATACAGCCAAGAATCCCCTATCCAGCAAGCCTGTCATTCAGAATAGAAGGAGAGATAAAAGTCCTTCCAAATAAACAAAAATTGAAAGAATTTGTCACCAGTAAACCAGTCCTACAAGAAATCCTGAGGAGACTCTCTGAGGGAAATGTTGCAAGGAATGCAAGATACCAGAGACACCACCACAAGCATGAATCCCACAAAGGACACAATGACTTGAAACCCACATATTTCAATAATAATAGTGAATGTAAATGGGCTGAATTTTCCAATCAAAACACATAGGGTAGTAGAATGGATTAAAAAAAAAAACAACAAAATCCATCTATTTGCTGTCTACAAGAAACTCATTTTAGACTGGAAGATTCCTTCATATTAAAAGTAAGGGGATGGACGGGGCTCCTGGGTGGCTTAGTCGGTTAAGCTTCCGACTTTCGCTTAGGTCATGATCTCGCAGTTCGTGGGTTCGAGCCCCGCATCGGGCTCTGTGCTGACTGCCAGCTCGGAGCCTGGAGCCTGTTTCGGTCCTCTCTCTGGCCCTCCCCTGCTCACGCTGTCTCTCTCTCTCTCCTAGAAATAAATAAAACATTAAAAAATTAAAAAAAATTAAAAAATAAAAGTAAGGGGATGGAGAAATATCTTTCATGCTACGGAAAGTCAAAAGAAAGCTGGACTTGCTATACCTATATCAGACAAACTGGACTTTAAATTAAAGACAATAACAAGAGATGAAGAAGGGCATTATATAATAATTATGGGGTCTATCCATCAGGAAGAACTAACAATTATAAATGTCTACGCACTGAATATGGGAGCAACTAAAAACGAAAAACAATTAATCACAAACAGAAACAATCTTATAGATAAGAATGTGCTAATACTAGGGGACTTTAATACTCCACTTACAGCAATAGATAGATCAACAGGACAGAAAATCACTAAAGAAACAATAGACTTGAATGACACATTGGACCAGGTGGATCTGACAGATATATTCAGAACTCTACATCCTGAGGCCAGGGAATTCACATTCTTCTCAAGTGTGCATGACACATTCTCCAAGATAGATCACATGCCGGGACATAAAACAGTCCTCAATAAATATAAAAGAATTGAGATCATACCATGCACACTTTCAGATCATAATGGTTTGAAACCTGAAATCAATCACAAGAAGAAGTCTGGAAAACCTCCAAAAACATAGAGGTTAAAGAACACCCTAGTGAAGAATGGATGAGCCAATCAGGCAATTAGAGAAGAAATTTAAAAAAATATGGAAACAAACGAAAATGAATATACAACAATCCAAACTCTATGGGATTCGGCAAAGGCAGTCCTAAGAGGAAAGTACATTGCATGCCAGGTGTATTTCAAGAAATTAGAAAACACGCAAGTCCAAAATCTAACAGCTCACCGAAAGGAACTAGAGGCAGAGCAACAAAAACATCCTAACCCAGTAGAAGAAGAGAAATAGTAAAAATTAGAGCAGAAATAAACAACATAGAGACCAAAGAAACAATTGAACAGATCCATGAAACCATGAGTTGGTTTTTTGAAAAAGTAAGCAAAATTGACAAACCTCTAGCCAAGCTTCTCAAAAAGAAAAGAGAGAGCACCCAAATAGACAAAATCATGAATGAAAATGGACTTATTACAACCAACCCCTCAGAAATACAAGAATTATCAGGGAATACTATGAAAAATTATATGCCAACAAATTGGACAACTTAGAAGAAATGGACAAATTCCTAAACACACACTCACTACCAAAATTCACATGGGAAGAGATAGAAAACCTGAATAGACCCATAACGAGTGAAGAAATCGAATCAGTGATCAAAAATCTCCCAACAAATAAGAGCCCTGGACCTGATGGCTTCCCTGGGGCATTCTACCAAATGTTTAAAACAGAATTAATACCAATTCTTCTCAACCTATTCCAAAAAATAGAAATCGAAGGAAAACTTCCAGACAGATTTTATGAAGCCAGCATCACTCTGATTCCCAAGACAGACAGAGATCCAGCAAAAAAAGAGAACTACCAATATCCTTGATGAATAAGGATGCAAAAATCCTCAACAAGATACTTGCTAATCGAATCCAACAGCACATAAAAAGAATTATCCCTTAAGATCAAGTGGGATTCATTCCTGGGTTACAGGGATGGTTCAATATTCACAAATCAATCAATGTGATGCATTACATCAACACAAGAAAAGATAAAAACCATATGATCCTGTTGATAGATGCAGAAAAAGCATTTGACAAAATACAGCATCCCTTCTTAATAAAGACTCTAGAGAAAGTCGGGATAGAAGGAACTTACTTAAACATCATCAAAGCCATCTATGAGAAGCCCTCAGCTAACATCATCCTCCATAGGGAAAAACTGAGAGCTATCCCCCTGAGGTCAGGAACATGACAGGGATGTCCATTCTCACCACTGTTGTTTAACATAGTGGTGGAAGTCCTAGCATCAGCGATCAGACAACAAAAGGAAATCAAAGGCATCAGAATTGGCAAAGAGGACATCAAACTTTCACTTTTCGTAGACGACATGATACTCTGCATAGAAAATCCGACAGACTCCACCAGAAGCCTACTGAAACTGATCCAAGAATTTAGCCAAGTTGCAGGGTACAAAATCAACGTGAGGAAATCAGTTGCATTCTTATACACCAACAATGAAGCAACAGAAAGAGAAATCAAGAAACTGATTCCATTCACAATTGCACAAAAAACCATAAAGTACCTAGGAATATACCTAACCAAGGATATAAGAGATCTGTATGATGAAAACTATAGAAAACTTATGAAGGAAATTGAAGAAGATACCAATTGGAAAAACATTCCATGCTCATGGATTGTAAGAATAAATATTGTTAAAATGTCATTACTACCCAAAGCCATCTACACGTTCAATGCAATCCCAATCAAAATTGCACTAGCATACTTCTCAAAACTAGAACAAACTATTCTAAAATCTGTATGGAACCACAAAAGGCCCTGAATAGCCAAAGTAATATTGAAGAATAAAACCAAAACGGGAGGTATCACCATCCCAGACTTTAGCTTCTACTGCAAAGCTGTCATCAAGACAATATGGTATTGACTCAAAAAACAGACACATAGACCAATGGAATAGAATTGAGAACTCAGAATTGGACCCAGAAATAAACAGGCAACTAATCTTTGACAAAACAGGAAAGAGTATCCAATCGAAAAAAGACAGCCTCTTTAACAGATGGTGCTGGGAGAACTGTACAGCAACATGCAGAAGAATCAAACTAGATCATTTTCTCACACCATACACAAAAATAAACTCAAAATGGATAAAGTCCTGAACGTGAGACAGGAAACCATCAAAACCCTAGAGGAGAAAGTAGGAAACAACCTCCTTGACCTCCACCACAGCAACTTCTTACTTGACACATCCCCCAAAGCAAGGGAATCAAGAGCAAAAATAAATGATTGGGACCTCATCAAGATTAAAAGCTTCTGCAAGGCTAAGGAGATAATCCATAAAACTAATAGACAACTGACGGAATGGGAAAAGATAGTTGCAAATGACATATCAGATAAAGAGTTAATATCCAGAATTTATAAGGAACTCACCAAACTCCACACCCAAAAAACAAACAACCCAGTGAAGCAATGGGCAGACATGAACAGACACTTCTCCAAAGAGGACATCCAGATGGCCAACAGACACATGAAACCATGCTCAGCATCCCTCCTCATCAGGGAAATACAAATCAAAACCACACTGAGATACCACCTCACACCAGCCATAGTGGCTAAAATGAGCAAATCAGAGGACTCTAGATGCTGGCGAGGATGTGGAGAAACGGGCACCCTCCTACACTGTTGGTGGGAATGCAAACTGGTACAGCCCGTCTGGAAAACAGTGTGGAGGTTCCTCAGGAAACTAACAATAGAACTGCCCTATGACCCAGCAATAGCACTGCTAGGAATTTACCCAAGGGAAATGCTGATGCATAGAAGCACGTGTATCCCAATGTTCATAACAGCACTCTCAACAATAGCTAAAACATGGAAAGAGCCTAAGTGTCCATCAACGGACGAATGGATCAAGAAGATGTGGTTTATCTATACCATGGAATACTACATGGCAATGAGAAAGAATAAAATCTGGCCATGTGTAGCAACATGGATGGACCTTGAGGGTGTTATGCTGAACGAAATAAGTCAGGCAGAGAAGGACAAATACTATATGTTTCCACATATAGGAGGATTAGGAGGAACTTAACAGAGTACCATGGGTGAGAAGAAGGGGGTAAATAGTGGGGGAGAGAGAGAAAGGCAAACCATGAGAGACTCTTGAATGCTGAGAGCAAGCTGAGGACTGATGGGTATGGGGGGGGAGGGGGGTAATGGGCATGGAGGAGGGCACTTGTGGGGATGAGCACCAGGTGTTATATGGAAACCAAGTTGACAATAAGCTATTTGTAAAATAAAAAAAAAAGAATATAATTAAATAGAAATGCTGAGTAAAAAACAACAAAAGAAATTGAAAGAAGAGACTTCACAGATTTATTAGCACCTCAGGTTTGGTTTCACTCTGCCAGGCAATTATAAGTATGAGAATTGAACTGCTCTTCAAAGTTACCACAAATCAAGAAGTAATCTAAAAGTCTCCATGGACTCCTATAAACACACACTGAAAGAGAGTTTGCACAGCAATGATTTCCAATCTTGACTTTTCATAATAGCCTGTGGAGTATTAGATAAAAATACAGCTTCTAAGTCCTGACCCTGAAAATTCTGAATCATTAGGTATGGGATAGCACCTGATGATTTCCAGAAAGCTCCCTGATTAATGTGATCTAATTTAACTAGACGTTTGGGAACTTCTGAAGGATAAAATAATGTATACTTATTATTAGCAATTATAATATGAATTGGAATGTGTTTAAAAATATAAGGGTAAATTTAATAAAACTGGATAATTCAATATATCATAATCCTGACTTTACATGTCCTTTTCTCTTCTTTGAACCTTCAAAGAACATGGGCAACTGATTCCATTCTGTACTATGATATTCTCGGGTTTTGTGGTGCTTTTTTGATACTTCCTCAGCTGGAGTTACATTTGAGAGAACTTTTTTGCTTTACGGAAGTTGTAACTTCCAAGCCTTTAATAAAAATACATTTTAGGAACTCTCAAAAGAAATATGTCAAGATAAAATAATGAGTATGTGGTGAATATAACAACAACAATAATAATGATAACAAAAACAACAACAATAATAGAATAACAGGAGTCAGCTAATTAGGTTTTCCTCAGTATTTTCCTGAGCCTATGTTCCCCTGTTTAGAGGAAATAGAATTGACCTAGACAAGACATTTTCTGTCTTTTGGAGGCTCTAGAAGTTCAGAGATTCTTAGAACCCTACTTATTTTCCAACTCTTACTTAGAAGATTTCCAGGAATTTCACAATAATTTTGCAAAACTATCAGCTGCCATGGAAAAGAAGATTTTATTTAGGTGACCCTATTCAAAGGAAGAATAGTACATTAGGTGATCAAAAAATTTTTTAAATTTTTTATGTTTATTTATTTTTGAGATAGAGAGAGCCAGCTGTGGAGAGGCAGAGAGACAGAATCCAAAGGAGGCTCCAGGCTCTGAGCTGTCACCACAAGAGGCTGATGTGGGGCTCGAACCCATGAACTGCGAGATCATGACCTGAGCTGAGGTTGGATGCTTAACTGACGAAGCCACCCAGGCACCCCAAGGTGGTCAAAAAATTTTTAGTTAACTAGCCTGTGATTATTTTGGTGACAAGGAGAAAAAAGAACAAATTAGCAAAGAAGAGACAGTGATTCATAGTGGTGGTACACACTCAAGGGCAATAATTTGGAGGCAGAAATATATAAAGGGCCTTATGTGACTGTGATTTGGGCCCAACTAGCCAAAACTAACTTTGTGAAAGAGTTCAGAATCTGAAGAGAAACATTTTTTTTTAAAGTAATACTTCTGTTTCTTTCAAGCTGTCTAGCAATATTCTATAGACCTCATTTCTTTAAAAAACATAGTCTTCACATAAAATATTGAAATAATACATACTTTGCAACTTTAATTCATGAATTATAAACAAACATGGTATTAATTAGGAGGCCAACATACATTAGGAAATTTTAAAAATATAAGTGCTAAACTTTTTGCATTTTTCTTCTTGGTATAGATTGCTGTTGTCATATTTGTGTTATCTTCCAATTAGGAACAAATTTAAGGCAGTTTATAGAAAAAATTTTAGAGAGACTTTTACTTAACTATCCTGGTATATATGGATCTAGATATATTTGGAGCGGCCCCTGGGTGGCCCAGTCCGTTAAGCATCCAACTTCAGCTCAGGTCATAATCTCATGATTCGTGGGTTCGATCCTCAGGTCAGGCTCTGTCCTGACAGCTCAGAGCCTGGAGCCTACTTTGATTTCTGTGTCTCCCTCTCTCTCTGCCCGTATCCTACTGGTCTCTGTGTCTCTGTCTCTGAAAAATAAATAAATGTTAAAAAAATAAAAGGAGGGGCGCCTGGGTGGCTTAGTCGGTTAAGCGTCCGACTTTTGCTTAGGTCATGATCTCGCGGTTCGTGGGTTCGGGCCCGCGTCGGGCTCTGTGCTGACTGCCAGCTCAGAGCCTGGAGCCTGTTTCAGTCTGTGACTCCCTCTCTCTCTGACCCTCCCCTGCTCACACTGTCTCTCTCTCTCTCCTAGAAATAAATAAAACATTAAAAAAAATAAAAATAAAAAATAAAAGGAATATTTAGAAAACTTTGGAATTGGTTTCATAAATGATGAGTCAAGCCTTAAAATTTTTTTTTAAATAGCTTTGGAAATGAAAGGATTCTTGATCCGGTATTTTTAACCACCAGTTACATGAAAGTATGAATTGTGATATTTTTATCTTGAGACCTGAATGGAGGACAGAGGGGTATATAAAATTATGTAAAGTTCTGCACCATAGGTATAGAATGGTGACAGCTAAGAAAAGGCAAGACTGAAGGTTAAGTTTCGACCATAAAAGGCAAAGGAAAAAGTGATTTGAATGACATAAAGACTTAAAGAAAGACACAGAAAGCAAGTTTAAAAGGTATTGCATAAGCACACATACACACATGCACACCACTTATCCAAAAATTTAAGAAAGAGATTTATGAAGTCTTTGTCATAGTTTACACCTTAGTCTATGTAAATTATTATCTTGTTACACTCTGGGCTCACTGATAGTTTCCATAGTCAGTTAGCTTTCCTTTTTTCTCTGTTCCTGTCATCTATGTTATCTCTTTCACCTACATCTCAATGAAATGGCCACATTAAAATGGTTTCTGCCTTTTTGTTTCTTTGTTTGGGAAGAAAGAAAAATTCCTGTCTTGGTGGATCCTTTCTGGACCCAAGGCCATACTTACCAACATAGCTTCTAGCTTTCTTAACAAGCTAGTTCACCCACCTGCTTCAGAATGTTTCCATTTTCACCCACTCTGACTGAGATGTAAGACTTATAACATAAACACTGCCTTAAAATGGAGTGTCTCCCAACATTGGTGCTCTCTGGGGAAAACAGATTTGTCCAGAGACACTGAGCTAGATGCTTTGTAAATACGAAGCATAGCATCACTGATGATTAAAAAAAAAAAAAGGCCTAATCCTGGGTGCTGTTTCCCAAGCTTGGGATGGCTTGGGATGACTTGGGATGAATTGGCTTATCTCTAGGACGGAGAGACTATGAGGAGGGTGGGCTTACTCCCAGGCTTCCTTTTCAAGATCTCTCTAGTTCTAGATTCCCTCTCATGGGCCCTATGCACAAGTCCAGGTCACAGAAAATCTGGGATGATTTTCTGTAAGGGTTGGCATGTCATTCTGGCATTCTTTTTTCATTAGCATGTTCTGTACCTCACTCTTACCTGGTCAATTCCTCCAGAATTTACATACCTCCTCCCTCCCACTGCCATCCTAATTCAACCTTAAATGCTGTCAAGAAAAACGGAAGCCCAGCAAGTATCCATCATTTCATGGAATGGAGTATTCTTTAGAACTTTGATGGGAGAGAGAATATAATAAAGCAAAGACCAGTTGTTTTGAACACAAATTTTCTTTCTTCCTTGTTCTTATTAACAGTAAAATAAGACAGGGTTTAATTTGCTGGTAAAAGAGGTCTCAGGAAAGGAATGTGAAATATTGAAAATTGGTTAAATGGATGGAGTTTGAGACAGACTTTTTGTGTTTGAATCCTATCTTCCATACTTAATGGATATATGAGTTTGGGGAAGAAATTTAAACTCTGTGTCTCCATTTCTTCCTCTATACTGAGCAGGATAGTATCTAGTGCAAAGCATTGTTGTGAAGATTTAAAAAAGCTATTACTTGTGTAATACTTTTTTAACAATTAAAACATTTTCTGATATATAATATGAAATTTGTAATGGTTTGTTAATAATAATCTAAATTGCTTAACTAACATTCAGTATTCTCAGGTTAGGAAATTTTGTGGAAGTTCATACTGATGGGAGTTGCCAGGGAGATGCTTCCTTGATTCACTTTTGAAGTTATAGGGGAGTTGATAAAAGACATCAACTTCCTTCCTAGATTTATTGCCAATAAAGAAAAAACATATTAGTAAAACAAATAGCTTTTAGAACATCCACATTATTACTAAATAAAAGCTGTGTAGTGTTTCTTGGGTTAGTTATGTATCCAAACTGGTAAATTAGGCTTTCTAACAACCTTTACTCTCTCAACCTCCCAGATTTAACTTCCCTTAAAACCTCAGGTTTTTGGTTGCAGAGGCAGTGCTTTGTCAGTAAACATATGGAAATTCCTGGGTTTTAAAGAGTGACACTGAGATCTCCAATGTCAGCACTGTCATGTGACCATGAAATCCATATGTTTCTAGATTCTCTGTTCAGTGTATTCACCTTTGTTGTTTATTCCTTTGTCAGTTGCCTTTCATAATTTCAACAGTATATTAAATTTAGTGATATTTCATAGAACATCCTGTTTCTCTCTCCTAGATCTGTAAGGTAATTTCTGGCTAATTGATTTTCTATACACTTTTTTAAAAAGTTATTTATAACACAAATTACAGAAAAATGCAGAGTTCTCATATCAATGCATATACAATTTTCCTATCAGTAAAATTATACATTAGTATGGTAATTTGTTATAATTAATAAACCAATATTAACTAAAGTTCATATTTTATAAAGTTCATATGTTACTCAGATTCCCTTAGTTGTACCTGATGTTCTTCTTCTCTTGTGGGATCCTATCCAGGATACCAAATTACATTTACTAGTGATATCTAATTAGTTCTCTCAGGTTCTCTTAACTGTGACAGTTAGTACTCAGTCTTTTATTAGTTTTGATGAGTTCACAGTTTTTAAAAGTATTAGTTAGGTTTTTTTTTTTTTTTTAATATCCCCTAGTTGAGATTAGTATGATTATTTTCCCCATGATTAGACTAGAGTTATATTATTGGGGGAGATCAATGAAGTACAATACCACTTATGTCAAAACATTTCAAGGGTATGTACTATCAACATAGTTTATCACTATTGATATTAAGCTTCATCCTCTGGCTGAAGTTGTGTTTGTCAGGATTCTCTTTCTCCCCCATTTCCAAGTTTACTATTTGGCAGTAAGTTACAATGTGTAGCCAACAAATTAAACAGTGAGTAGTGATGCTCTGTTTCCTTTGGAATGGAGCATCCTCATATATTGTTTGGAAATGTTTTTGCATGAGATGATCTAGTCCCTTATATGTTTATGTATTCAGTCATTTATTTTTATCAGTATGGGCTCAAATATTTATTTTATACTTTAGACTGTAATCCATTACTACTTTATTTTTTTCACACTGACCAGCTTTGGTTATTAGGAACTCTTTTTATTTATTTTTTTTAATTTTTTAATGTTTTATTTATTTCTAGGAGAGAGAGACAGCATCAGCAGGGGAGGGTCAGAGAAAGAGGGAGTCACAGACTGAAATAGGCTCCAGGCTCTGAGCTGACAGTCAGCACAGAGCCCGACGCGGGGCTCGAACCCACAAACCGCGAGATCATGACCTAAGCGAAAGTCAGACGCCCAACCGACTAAGCTACCCAGGCGCCCCTAGGAACTCTTTCAATTGGCTCCTGTGTCCGTTTGTCTTAACCCCACAATTGTGTGGGATATTTTTGGGGGCTGCAGGGTCACTTCCTTACTTTTGGGACCACAAATTGCTATAAGCATATCCTATATACCATCTGCCTCAATCTTAGATTGTGATATTTCTCCAAGGATTACTGATTCCTTTAGTTGGATAATGGTATTAGAAACAAAGTTTTGGGTGCAGGGTCTGCTTTGCTACTAGAGTGTCATTGGCCTAAGACCCTCTCAGCTTGCAGAGCAAGGAAATATATATGTGTATGCTAGCCTGCATGTGTGTATACATACATATAAATATCCATCATCTATTTATCTATCTTCTTTCTGTCATCTGTCATCTATCTAATACTAAGCATAGTGATATCTCTAACTCTAATCTGTTACCACAAGAATTATTCTAGTATCCTCTCATGTTTCTCTGTAAACTGCCATTCCAAAAATGAGAAACCTGGTCCCGACTATATGCCATACAGTTACATAATTATTCATTAACACTATGTATATGTAGCTGTACTAGAATTGTTAACCTATATCCCCATGGGGAAATATTATCCACTAGAGTACAGTGCTTTATGTATAGGCCTTTTGCCTTTGGTCTCACAGACGCCACTCATTTCCCGAGTTGCTTAGGTTAAAACATTTTCCCCATGCACTTTAGTGAGATTTTCCCTACATTTTTAATACACAGTGTTTCTCATATCTTTGTATTTCATCATGGAATCCCCTGAATGCCTCGATGATTTTTTTAAGTTTGCATACATTAAGATCATCTTTTGTGTTGTAAAATTCTAAGGGTTTTAACAAATGCATATCATACATCCACCATTACAGTATCATATAGAAACTAAAATTTTCCGTGTGCTTCACATATTCAACATCTCCCCACTCTTGCTCCCCCTGGCAAGAATAGATATGTTTGTGGTCTCAGTAGTTTTGCTTTTCCATAATTTAACTTCCCTAGAGTCCCCCAATATAAAGCCCTTTCAGATTCACTTCATTTTACTTCAGAATATGCATTTAAGATTCATTTGTATCTTTTCGTGGTTTAGTATCTTATTAATGCTGGATATATCCATGGTAGGATGTCTCACAGTTTGGACTTTCATTTACCTATTGAAAGGCATCTTGGTTGCTTCTAGTTCTTTATGAATAAAGTTGCTGTAAGTATCTGTGTGCAAGTTTATGTGTGGACATAGTTTTCAAACCCATTGGGTAAATTCTTTGGAATGTAATTGTGAATCACATGGTAACACTATATTCAGCTTTGTAAGAAGTTTCCATATGTTTTTCTTTTTTTTAATAAATTTTTAATGTTTATTTTTATTTTTGAGAGAGACAGAGACACAGAGTAGTAGTGGAGGGACAGAGACAGAGAAGAAGACAAAGAATCTAAGCAGGCTCCAGATTCCAAGCTGTCAGCATAGAGCCCGATGTAGGCCTAGAACTCATGAATTGAGAGATCATGACCTGAGCTGAGGTCAGACGCTTAACCGACTGAACCACCCAGATGCCCCTCCATGTGTTTTTCTAAAGTGATTGTGCCAGTTTGCATTTCCACCAAAAATGAGTGCAAAGTTCTATTGCTTTCTTTGCACCCTCACTTACCTTTGATATTGCTTTATTTATTTTTAATTTTAGCCATTGTTAGAGGCATTAAGTGAAATCTTATTGCATTTTTAAATTTGTAATTCCTTAATAGAAAAACATGCGAGCATCTTTTCATGTGCTTATTTTCAATCTGTATATTCTCTTTGTGGGGTATCTGGACAAATCTTTTACTCAAGTTTTAACTGGGCTATTATGACTTTTTAAATGTACATATGTTTTAGTTGTAGGTTTTGATTTTTTACATCAAGTTGAGGGAATTCTCCTTTATTCTTTGTTTGCTTCATATTTTTATTATAAATAGGTGCTGTTGCCATTAAAAATATTTTCCTTTCACCATCTATATGATCAATATGATTTTTCTTCTTTAGGCTGATGTTCTTTAGGCTGTGTTAATTGACTATAATATCAGTAAGTCTTCAAGTCAACAGTGGGCTATTAGTAGTTAAGTTATGGGGGAGTCAAAAGTTTTAAGTGGACTTTTGACTACATGGGAATGTGGGGTACAGTGCTTGATCCCCAACAACACAGGGGTTAGGGACACTGATTTTATATACAGGATTTAAATATGTTTTTAGTGCTGTTGCCACCAAACAGTGCTTGGATTTTAGCTGTAGTGCATGGAATTTACATAGAATAAAGTTAGGGGATGATTTGAGACAATGAACATTATGACTATAAAAGGCACAGTTAGGACATGAATATAAAGAAGCCACTAAAATTTTAATAGAGAAAAAAATAAAATCACATTATAACATTAATGTAACTTGTTTATTTCATTGTTTCTTGGCATAAACGAAAAGTTAATTTTTGATAACTATCTTCTTAAAAGTGACTATGCAGATACATGTAAAAGTTTGCAATGATTCATTTACTGTAACTGTTTCATAGTTATTTTGAAAAAGTCCCCATTTTTGTAGGTAAGAGCAAACATGCTTCTCCAGGCCAGGGGAGGTAGTAATAATGATTCGTAGAGAATCAAAATCAGTTCTTTGTGAAACACAACAGCTTTTCATGTAAGGGCTTTCCCTTTAAACTGTATTAGGATTGTCAAGAGCAAATATTGACTGGAAGCACATTAATAAAGCATGTCACTCACAAAAAAAATAAATAAAAATAAAATTTTAATAGAGAACATCACTACTTACAGATTAGCATATCTGAATCCTATTAATCAGACCAACTAGAAATATGTATGAACTTTCCCTCAAAAGGTAGGACACTGAATTTAGTTTCTTTGAGGAAATCATGTTGCTAATCCTGTGTGGTTTTGAAGGGAGAGGGTCACACATTGGATGGAGATTTAAAATCAACTTGTAAAAATAGTTTATAAATGTAAAGAAGTCAATCTTTATTTTATGTTTTGTTTGTTGTTTGTTTGTTTGTTTGTTTGTTGTTTTTGTTTGTTTTAAGTAGGCTCCATGCCCAGCATGGAGCCCAGTGCAGGGCTTGAACTCACGACTGACCCTGAGATCAAGACCTGAGCTGAGATCAAGAGTTGGACCCTTAACTGACCGAGCCCCCCAGGTGCCCCTGTATTTTATTCTTAAATATTATTAAATTTGATTTATACTTAAAATGAGACATTACAACGTCCAAATAAAACACAGGGAAGAACGCTGTTGGGCTCACTTTTGACACAGGAGGACATCAAAGACTCAGACTGTGCATCTTTCTATACCTAAGAGTAAAGAACTTTTAATGTGTTCAATGTGCTCACAGGAAATAAATTCTCCAGATAATCATATTTAGATATCCCTGTGTCACTGTCCATTAATTCCTTTCAGAAAGTGTTTACTGTAGTCCATGTTCCTTGCTGAAAGATCATCTTTCATACTTCCAAATCCTGAAGATACATGTTCTGGCTCAGTCATGTTGCAAAGTTGTACAATCATTATCATACCATCAGATGGTAAACATGCCTACAGGAAATTAGTTTCTAGACTCCGGAGCAGTCACTTTTACCTTCTATGTCATTATTTTTATGTGCATATCAGTTTCTGATCACAGCAAATTCAGGAAGAATAATAACAAGGTCTCTGATCCTCAGGAATCATAGAGGAGATATGTCCCTATAAGATTACACAAAATACTTGTAAAAAATATTCATAAAATTCTTATAAAAGTAGGTGACTGAAAATTTAATCTCTACCAGAATGTGTGTAAGATTCATCTACTTTTGTAAAGCATTAAGTTGCAAAGGTTGCATGTATGTTGCATTCCACAAATAAAGAGGGAATTGGAGAGGGCAAAGTGGTCCTATAGAAAAAAGATTGCCTAAATACACTTCACACACGTGTGCACAGAAATACACACACACACACACACACACACACACACACACACACACCACTCCCAAGGAAAAAAAATCTGATTAAACATGACTCAAAACCACTGTTAGAATTTTATACATAAAGCTTCTCTTAAAAACAAGAGTTTCATCCTTTAACACAAATACTGTTTTCAGGTACTTTCACTTCATGATTCTCCATAAAGGGAGGAGGTGGCACACTGAGGGCACATAGTGTCTACAACTTTTCATGACAAATAAGATAAAGCGTGCTCAAATGAAAGGTGAAAACCCGAGACATTTTTTTTTAAACTGCACGAAATATCCCAGTATTGTCCTCGGGGAAATCAGATATATTTAAGTCTTTAACTGTGAAATCTATGAAAGTCTTTCTTATTTGACATTCAAATTTAGTTTTTTGGTGGTTGTTTTTATTTTTTTCAGACAAAGCAAGGCAGTTGACAAACTGATTGTGCCCAGCTGGAATACTATCCTATTTTCAAATACAGAGAGATGAAGATTCACTAAATCTCCCTAGTTAAAAGGGAAGGGACTTTGAGTGTGATGTTTGCACTACTCTAATGGAACCCTGTGGTCAGAAGAATAAGCATTCTTTTTGAGATTTCAGAACAGAAAGCATTCTTCTAAATTTGTTCCTTTAGGATATGGAGGATCTTTTGATATGAGGAGCACTTAAAAAATAATCAACCTAGAGTAGAGTAAAATTAACTTCTTTTAGTTATATAGACACCCTCAAGAACTGAGGAAACAAGAACCTCTACTTGGAAGTGAGAGCATGGATCACATGCTCGCGAATCTGCTTTGTCCTCACACCATAGATAATAGGATTAAGGGCAGGTGGGAAGACCACGTAGAGATTGGCAACAAGGATGTGAACATAACCGGGAATTTTCTTGCCAAATCGGTAGGTGAGGAAGGAGAAGAGACAGGGTGTATAGAAAACACACATGACCCCAACATGTGACCCACATGTGCTCAGAGCTTTGTGACGAGCATCTTGAGATGGGAGGAGGAAAACTGCACGGAGGATGTAGGCATAAGAGATTCCAACCAGTGCCACATCCAAAATAAGAAAAGAAGCCACGAAAAGCCCATAAATGGCATTAACTCGAATGCTGGCGCAGGCCAACTTGGCAATGCCCATGTGCTCACAGTAGGAATGTGCAATAATTCGAGTCTCACAGAAGGGCAGACGATGGGTTAGGTAGAGAATGGGCAACATGAGCAGGACAGGACGCATTACAATAGCCACACCAATGCCAGCTTGCACCCGGGGTGTCAGGGTGGTTGTGTAGCGGAGTGGTACACAGATAGCCACATAGCGGTCAAAAGCCATGGCCAACAGAACAGAGGACTCCATTCCCGTAAAGGTGTGTATCAGGAACATTTGAGCCACACAGGCTCCAAAACCAATTTCATGTGCTTCAAACCAGAAGATACCCAGCATTCGGGGCACTGAGGATGTGGAAAGGGCCAGGTCTGTGGCTGATAAGATGGCGAGAAAGCAGAACATAGGATCTCGCAGAGTTCGGTCAGACCAGATGATCAGCAAAATTGTAACATTACCCAACAGGGCCATTAAATAAATGGAGAAAAAAGGCAGGGAGATCCAGCCATGGGAATCCTCAAGTCCTGGGATGCCTGTGAGAAAAAAGGTGTCTGGGTAGAAAGCAGAAGTGTTTGTGTGGAGCATCTTGCCACTGTTGAGAAGAGAAGTGGTTGACTACTTCTAGAAGGAAAAAAATGAGAGCCAAAAATGCATTTCATAAACCTCTCCAATAGGATTATTTTTTATCTGTAGCTTTCTTATTATAAGAACAAATGCTAAAACTTGAGTTCAAAGTAATATGTAGGCACTGACTGAGCACTCTACAAGTGGAAGAAACATTAACTTTATGAGAGGTATACCTCTGAAGTTTTGGACAATAATATCATATTCATTTGCTGAAACTCCATATAAAACCTGGAATGAATTTAAAAACATGAAAGGGCTTATGTTTATATTGAGGTGTCAATCCTCTTTGAAAACAAAATACACTTTGCCTAAGCATATCAACAGATAAGACAACACATAAGACACCTGCACACAGATAAGACACCTACACACAGATCATGATGATAGATTTAAGAATATAAAGTACCTAGACCTGTTGAATGATAGGGAATAGAGTAAGACTTCTTAAATCAGTTTGTTCAATATCAGTTGTGACACTGATATAAAATGTGAGATCCAAAATGAAGAACTACATTTCATCATGCATCCCTCCATATTGACTCATATGCTCCCACAGACATGCTCTGCTGTATCTCAGATATAATAAGAGTTGCACAAAGATAAACAGACACTGTAGTATACCTCAGATATGAAACCAGCCACACCAAGACAGGAAAGCACTGCAGCTGGAAATCACCTCCAGGACAGAAATGCATCTCTTTGCTATAGTATTTCAATGGGAATTAAATTAATGAAGAATCCCAAAGTTTCTGTTGGTTGCCAACTTCTTAAAAATGTCCCAAGATATCCAACAATTCTACCCATCCTTGCAAGTGTGTGTGGGAGAATTAGAGGGAAGGGTGATAGCGAAAAAACATATTGAAAGGAAAAGCTTTGAGAAGTAAAGATTTGTTTCCAATGACAATGATCGTGGTCAACATCAGGCCTAAGAAATCCATGCTCCTGATTTACCACTCTAGTTATGATCTTTCTCTCTCTTCCATTCCTTCTTCCCTCCTTCCCTCCTTCTTTTCCTTCCTTTCTTCCTTCCTTCCTCCCTTTCTCCCTTCTTTCCTTCCTCTCTCCCTTCCTTCCTCCCTCCCTCCCTCCCTCCCTTCCTTCCTTCCTTCCTTCCTTCCTTCCTTCCTTCCTTCCTTCCTTCCTTCCATCCTTCCTTCCTTTTCTATAGGAAAAGAAAAACAAGTATAAGNACCTTTACTATAGTCATATTTTCACGCAATTCAATACAATTATTGAATTTTATCTTTTCCCTGAAGCATGTTATGTATATTCCTGTCTCAAGGCCCCAGTAGAGAGATAAGTGATTACTTTATTTTGCCTTTACCTATGCCCTTCATTCTGCCTGTCATGAGCTTTGAATTGTGTGCCATGTTCAAAGGTTTCCAAATAGCGCAAGATCATTGTAATTATCTGGAAAATGATCTTTCAATGGATGTGCCTTTTCATGACACAACACATTAGAAGTATAGCTTGCTCTATCTTATTGGATTGATCATGGTACACCTGGATAATACTAATTTTCTTTCCCCATTCCTTGTGAGGTATTCAGTGCTATTTTTGCTAAGTAGCTCTTGATAGTTTCCTGTTTATTAACAATGCCTCTTTAAATTACTATAGTGCTTTCTTTCCTACTTTTCCAATCAAGCACATTTGTTCAAATATTAGATGGTTTATTCTGTCTCTTTCTGTTCCTTCCTTTTTCTTCCTTCCTTCCTTCCTTCCTTCCTTCCTTCCTTCCTTCCATCCTTCCTTCCTTTTCTATAGGAAAAGAAAAACAAGTATAAGAGAATATGAGAAAAAAATAAGGAAGGGATAGAGAAATATAGGAAGAGAAGAGGGGAAAGGTGAAAAAGGAAGAAAGGAAAGCAAAACAGAAGGAAACATGAAGGAAGGAAGGTAGGAAGGAAGTTCATCTCAGCTCCAATTGACTTGTGCAGAGTGACAGAGAAAAGTACAAATTTGGGGAAATATTTTATTAATGACATTAAAAAAAATAGAGACTTTCCAACTAGCTAAGTGCTGCAAGACTATAAACATTCATCTCCAAGCTATTTATTTATCTGCTTCCCTCTTTGTAATCAATTTTTAAAACCTGTACTTAACTTTGGGCTCCAGATGAGCATATTTCAAAATTATTATTATTATTATTATTATTATTATTATAGAAGACCATGCCCTAATATACAGTTATCACTGAGAATTAAGGTCATTTATACCACAACTATAAGTTCCCCCTGTAGATGGTTATTTTAAAAATCTAAGTTGTCTTGGGGCGCCTGGGTGGCTCAGTCAAGCATCCAACTTTGACTCAGGTCATGATCTCATGGTTTGTGAATTCAAGCTCCATGTCAGGCGTTGTGCTGACAGCTCAGGGATTGGAGCCTGCTTTGGATTCTGTGTCTCCCTCTCTCTCTGCCCCTCCCCTGCTCATGCTCTCTCTCTCCTTCTGTCTAAAAAATAAATAAAACATTAAAAATTTTAAGAAAAAAATGTAAGTTGTTTTAGCATAATCCAGTAAAGACCTCTTTCAGTCAGGAAATCTTTCTATGGTAGTGAGAATATAGTAGCTTAATAAATTCAGCTGTAACCTGTTCCTTAATTGTTAGACAATAATCTCTCATCACTATTCATCTCCATCACACATTTAGTTGGAAACTCACCTGCAGCAGGACTAGGGCTAGAGAGCTCTTGTATATCTACTAATGGGAATAAGGTTTTATACTACCCAAATTTAGGGCCCTTGGGGGCCTGTATGAAAACAAACCCAACTCAAATTCCCTGCACGAACCATAGCTAACACCATAGAGTATCCTGAGAAAGATTCCATTATCTGCACTTAGGATAAAAGGACTGATGGAGAGATAAACTTCTCCCCCACACTCCTTACTTGTCTCATCAATAAGAAGTCAGAGATGTGCAAAACTAATGCTCCCAAATGTGTTCATATGAAATATGAAGTGAACAGAATCTCTTATTGGGTATTTTGCATCTTGATTTTTTTAGGTATCATAGCAATGTTCATTTAGAACATAATTTACCACTATATCTATTTCCCCTTCCCATATCCATGTCTTAGTGCTCATCAGTAATTTATTGATATTGATATTAATTTATTAATGATATCTATTAATACTGATAGCTCATAGCTATCAAATGAGACAAAATTTATTTCTTTTCTCTGTAGTGCTAGTCTTACTGGCTTTATTTATTTTTTAAAGATCATTTTGATTTTCTTTTTTAAATTTTTATTTATTTAAGAGAGAGAGAAAAGGAGAAAAAGCATAAGTAGGGGAGGGGCAGAGAGAGGGAGACACAGAATCTGAAGCAGGCTCCAGGCTCTAAGACATCAGGCTCGAACTCACCAATCAGGAGACCATGACTTGAGCCGAAGTTGGTGCTCAGCTGACAGACCCACCCAGGTGCCCGAAATAGAAGCTAATAAAAAATAATTTAACATAAAAAATGAAAGAACATGAAGTGTATTTATTTATTTTAAATGCTTACTTATTTATTTTGAGAGAGAGAGCAGGAACACATGAATGGGGGAGGAGCAGAAAGGGAGAGAGAGAGAGAGAGAGACAGAATCCCAAGCAGTTCCTGCACTGCCAACATAAGGCCTGACATGGGCTCGATCTCACAGTGAGATCATGACCTGAGCCAAAACCAAAAGTAGGACACTTAACCCACTGAGCCACCCAGACACCTCACATGAAATGTAATACATGGAACCCAAAGAAAAATATACATTACCCTAATATTACAAAATAAGTCAAAATGTATTTTTCAACGTAATGAAAAAAATAAAAGTGAAATTACATTACTTAATCACAGAAAAATATAAGGGGCACCTGGGTGGCTCAATCAGTTAAGCATCAATTCTTGATTTTTGGTTCAGGTCATGATCTCGGCATTTCTGAGTTCAAACTCCATGTGGGGCTCTGTGCTCACAACATGGAGCCTGCTGAAGATTCTTCTCTCTCTCCCTCTGCCCCTCCCTCACCATGCATACACATGCTGTCTCAAAAAGAAAATAAATTAAAGTAAGAGAAAAATATAAGAACACCAATTACCAAAGTTACTATTAGGATGGTGACACAGTAGGACAATCACTGACTGGGAGGTGATATTCCCATTATATATATCAGCTAAAGCATTTATATTAGTAGCACATTAAAATAATGAATTGAAATTATTATAAATCTATAAAGAAATGACAAATCGATGTAAAATATAAGAGAAAATAACTTATTCTGGAACTTTAAAGGAAAATAATATCCAATGAGTATAAGAAAAATTTTTCATCACTGTTAATCATCAGGAAAATGCAAATTCAAAGTGCCATGCGACACCTCCAACCTTTCAAGTATGGCTGAAATTAAGACTGCTAATTCCAAGTACTCATAAAGATAGGAGCATTCGCTGACCACTTTGGAAACTGGAGCATCTGTTAATTCTAAATATTCCCAGCAATTACTACTAAGTAAATGTCCACAGGAAATGAGTGATTATGTTCACCAAAATATATACACAAAAATGTTCATAAGGATTTATTTAGAATAGTGATAAAAACAATTCAAATTATTCAACAACAGTAGAATATATAAATTATTTGGGTTTATTCATTAAAGAAAATACTATCTATCTATGAAACAACATAATAAAACAAAAAGAAGCAAACAAAAAAAAGCAAACACAAATGAATTACTGTTACATGCAAAATGCATTAATCTAACAGAAATCTTGTAAAGCAAAAAATAGACACGTCAAATTGTGTCAAGATTTTGACACATGATTGTTTTTATGTGAAACCTTGGGGGCAAGAAAAAAAACCAAAAAGTCCCTACTACACTATTTCTGCATGAAGTAGAAGATGAAAAATAAGAAGAGAGGAAGTGAGTGTTAAGCCAAGGAATGACTGAAAATTGGAAATATGGAGATAATCATAATGGCTTAAGAGGTAACAGGACTATCTGGGCACCTGAGTGGCTCAGTTCGTTGAGCGTCCGACTTCGGCTCAGGTCATAATCTTATGGTTCTGGGTTCAAGCCCTGCATAGGGCTTTGTACTGACAGCCCAGAGCCTGGAGCCTGCTTCAAATTCTGTGTCTCTCTCTTTCTCTGCCCCTCCCCTGTTCATGCTCTTTTTCTGTCTCGTAAACATTAAAATTTTTTTTACAAAAAGAGGTAACAGGATTATCAAGAAAAAATTACTGCTGCACACCTGCCAGATTGTGGTGAGTCATTAGGATGCACATGGTAAATACATTGAAATAAGCAAAATCAAAAATACAATGCTTGTAATGTTTGCTCTTTATTTTCCTAGAATGTACCAATTATTCTATGCCCAGAGAAATCAACTTACCCTTCCATACAGCTTGACCATGCCCTATTTCCTGACTGATCATCACCCCCCTTATCTCTCTCCTTGCCTCCTTTTCATTATGTATGTACAGCACTAAGTGTTTTCATTTGGAACATCATATAATGTGTGTTGATATGCCTCATCTTCTGGGGAGCAACATCTTGAAATTATCATGTACATCCTTCTGCATACCCCAGCGGCTCGCACAATATACTGAGTAATGTTTTTTATTAAATTTTGTTGAAAGAATGACTAAGTTATTGACCTGGATGACATAAGTCATTTCAAATTTTAAAAAATGTAGTATTAGGGAAGATAAAGACTAATTACATGAGATTATGGTATTTCATTTCAATTTTATATTCCTCAGTGAGGAAACATTTTTATATGATCAACATTTAAGCATATTGGTCAAATGGGTATGGCCTTAGTTGTGCAAGAGAAAACAAAAGTCTGTCATCAGTGTTTCTACTGGAGGAAAGTACAGAGACATCTGGCTGTTAACTCGGCAAGTAAAAATAGTGAAATACTGTGCTAAGGCCACATTAGAAAGGCTTTCAAGATGAAAGAATTTTAAATTAAATTTTGAAATCACTGGTAATGTGAATGAAAATGACTGTAAGGAGAATTTGCATAACAGAATATTTTCCATTTTGTAAATTCTCCCAACATTGTATGTGTGTATGTGTGTGTAAATGTATCTTTATGTGTACATATACATATATACATGTGTGTGCAAGCACATGCTTAGGGATATGGTGTGTGTGTGTGTTTAATAAAGAATGGCACAAAGAAGTAAAAATACATATATTCAGTTTTGCATTAATAAATCAGTTGAGTTGGAAAGATGTGCTGTGCTCACTCACTATTTTTAGAATTATATCATTTACTCACTTCTTTCTGATGTTGTATAATATCCTGTTATCAGTCTGTTTCTGTATATTTTTAAAATATTGGCAATGGTAGCATACACCACTGCACACACTTATTGTCAACTTCTTGTGTTATACTATGATTAATAGCAAGCACATGGGTTCTTTTATTCTTTCTTAGATTGATTCACTCAGCATACGTTTATTGAGTAGCTGTGTGAGTCACACTATAAATAACTAAGTGGATAAATAAAGTAAGTAATATCAAATTCCTTATTGCCCAGGAGGAGAGAGGATGAAATGTGCACATTGCAAGTTATGATAATATTAAGTTGTAAGAGAATGGAGCATAACTGCACAGTAGACAAAGAAAAGTGAGTATTGCTCTATCTTCAATGGTGTGAGGGACATTACCCTAAAATGTGCAGACGTGTAGAAATTCACTCCCATGTGAACCAATGTTTTTCTTTTTCTGAAATAAGATTTTATTTGAACAGTAGACTTTGAAAATTAAAATGCAAATACCAGAAATTTGGTGTGCCATTAGTATTTAGCGAATGAGGGAGAGAAAGGCAATAAGTCCTAGAAAGTAGGTATATTTGGACTGTAGGAGGGTTTTTGAAGGAATTGGCATATCTCTATAAAGCAAAAACCAAGAATGTTAATTGTAATAGGAAACCAGAAGTTAGGAGGAGGTTTGGCATGGGCAATGTAGCAAAGATTATAACATCCCATGCTGGTCACTAGGAATACTACATAAGATGGTACCATTGGAGACAGAAAACAAAATACCTGAGAGATATTTATGAAATAAAATCAGCTAGTCTGGAAGACTAGAAGTGGCTGATGATAGAGGTACTTCAAAGATACAGTGACCACATAGTAGATACTAGAGATCAGGCTACAGAAAGTTAGAAAAAGGAACATATGAGTGAGATGAAGAGAATATGAGCTAAAATCACAAAAGATTGTGGAGATAATGGGGATAACTTGCCTCATGTGACACAATGAGGGAGAGAAGGATAAATGATGCAAATAATTATTTGCAAATTAAAACTTCCTGTTTTAAAGACTAAGAGGTAATGCTAAATATATATATGAAAAATACAAATGTCATTTGTGATGGACTTAAGGAAAATGAGCATTTTTAAAATTTCCCTTAAGTAAGAACTTTAAGACAATCAAATTTTTTAAAAACATCAGCAAATTAGTTGTGCATTAGTATCTAGTGTGTATGTATACAATATACATATGTCATGTATATTTTATATTTGATACTTATTGTCCTTTGTGCCACTTCAGCTTCAGGTTGTTTTATGTGAGGGTGGTATTAAAATAAAAGCCATAAACACCTCTAATAGAAACATTGTTGTCAAGGGTGAGAATAATATACAAAACATAGTAATACAAATAATGATGATAACACTATCGGCTAACAATTATTTTGTATTTACTGTAAACAACACCATGCTCATGACGTTAGAAGCATTATATAATTAAGTCTCCATGTTTCACCTCTGAAATAAAACTATGACTATATATGGAAAGTAAAGAAATTGAGGATCATTGAAACTTACACATCAAAGATAGAACTAGGAGTGGAATCCAGTTCTGTTTAACTGTTGAAATCATACATGCAAAGACAGGACAAAGGAAACAACTACAAAATGAGTCTCAAAGTAAGTACGAAAACCAATTGAACTGAGGAGGTGACAGTAAGCAGCCTCTCCGGGCTGTGGGCAGTTTCTTCCTTTAAGTTTACATCAGAGTTTGATCTATGAAAACCTAAATATTATTTGTGACAAACCCCACACAAAAATTTAGGAGAAAGCTTTTGTAGCTCCGTGTATTTCCTCTCTTTTTTTCCATGTACAAAATCAGGACTTAATCTATGATATGATCTTGGATCTTTACAGTATTTTTGATGAAATCACAGGATATGATAATATAGTTTCTGTAATGGAATTAAAATGACTAATTTCTGAAGAGAGAAAAAAGAAAAAGAAGGACAGATAAGAGGAGGATGCAAAATAAAGAAAGAAACAGATACAGAGATACCTGGAGGTTAAAAGGAATAAGGATCATCAAAAAAAGAGCCATATGAATGACATAGGGTAACTAGTACATGTCCAAAAAAAACCACAGCACACCCTGTAAATTCTACTTTATATCGACTGACACCAGCTATTAAATATCACATACAAAGACTCTGCTATGCCATCACTTACCATATAAATTGGACAGCAAAGCTTAAGCCTTCAGAACGGAACCTCCCCCCCTCCCCAAATAAAAGAGAACACTGTCAAGCACATTTAAATTTACTAAATTTAATATAACAAGGTGTTTCTATGCTCAGTAGTTCCATCTCGTATACACATTCTTGTTTTAATTCTTTATTTTTGCAATATTTTCTTCACACGGTTATAAATCTGCTTGGTTCTGACGCCATATATGACAGGGTTGAGCATTGGTGGCACTACGACATAAAGATTGGCCAGGAGTATGTGGATATAACGGGGGACATTATGGCCAAAGCGATGTGTCATAAAGGAAAAGAGGGCCGGTGTATAGAAGGCAAGAATTACACACACATGAGAACCACATGTGCTGAGGGACTTGAGTCGGGCTTCACGGGAAGGAAGACGGAAAACGGCACGGAGTATCTGAACATAAGAAAGGGCAATGGCTATGATGTCAAATACTAGATTACAAATTGCACATAAGCCATAAATAATATTGATCTTGATGCTGGCACAAGACAGACGAGCCAGACCCATGTGTTCACAGTAGGTATGGGGAATGACACGATTCCCACAGAAGGGCAGTCGCAAAATAAGAAACACAAATGGAATCACAGAAACAAACGATCTCACCAACACACCAACGCCAATCACAGAAACAACCTTGTTGGTGAGGATGGTGCTATATCGAAGTGGGTCGCAGATGGCCACATAGCGGTCGTAAGCCATTGCCAACAGGACTGCTGACTCCATTCCAGTGAAGTTGTGGATAAAAAACATCTGAGTGAGACAAGCATTGAAAATTATCTCCCTGAGACTAAACCAGAAGATCCCGAGCATCTTGGGAATAGTAGCTGTGGACAGACCCAAATCAATGGTAGCCAACATGGCCAGGAAGTAGAACATAGGCTGGTGTAGGCTGCTCTCAACCTGGGTCACAAACAGAATAGTGAGGTTTCCTATGAGTGCAATCATGTACACAGCACAAAAGAGAAAGCCAATCCACATGTGGATTGCTTCCAGTCCTGGGATCCCCAGCAGCAAGAAGGAGGAGGGATGAAACTGGGTGTCATTGGGAAGGGACATCTTGATCATCTTGATAGGTAATGCATAAGTCCATGTTCTTACAGATATATGTTCATTAATCCGCAGGACACAAGGGGAAAACTTTGCAACGTTTTAAACCTAAAGAAAAATAAGAAGACCATACAATTGTGCACATTCTCTTCTTCAGTTAATTCACACAATTAAAAATGTACAATTAGAAATCCATCTCAAGCAATGTGAAGAAGTGAATTCTCAGTGAAAACCTTTGAAAGCAGTTATGCAGTAGATTGTAATAAAACATTTTATATAATACAGTCATCTTCGTTAGCAACTTTTTTCTTTAATTTGCAATGGTCTCACCACTGGTGTTATGCTAAGATTTTGCCTTACTACCTACTTCATTAATTATCTGCTGTCATCACCAACATAATTTACTTTCAATTTTGGCATAGATAGAGCTGTGCTAGCCTCTGTAAATACTTATTTCTGTTCGTTCCATTTGGTTAGGTGGTAACACATAGGTGTTGACACACAAGATGGGTAACAAGTGTTAATGAGCACAGATTCACTAAAATGTAGTCTAAACTATTAAAAATAAGTCTTTAGGATTAAAATCTATCCATTTGTTAATATTTATTCATTATTATTACAAAATAAGAAGTTAATGTCAAAAGGGAAGTAAATACCATCTATGAAAGTACTGCTTATTACTTTCCACGTTGTCAGCAGCTGTGCAAGTATCAGCTCTAACCTTTGTAAACACATACAGGAAAACATAATCAACCATATTTTTACACATGGATCTGAACCTAAAATAGTTTAAAACACTTGTCAAATGCTTGAAGTGCTTGTAGTTACAGAGCTGCAGAAAAAAAGGTAGAGAGGAAATAATTACATTGAAATGGAGAGAGGAGAAATAAGGAAAAGCTGACTCATGCCTCAGTCATGTCAGATACACACAGCTTCCCTTTATCCACACACATTCACACAAACACATGACCTTTTTTAAACTCACATCCCTCTGAATAAGAGACAGCAGAGTCTTCATTATAAATCTGAGGCGGTCATAATTTTAAGAGTTCTGAAACATGGAAAATATGTTGAAGAAAAGACCAGGTGGCATATTCTGAACAAGCTGAATCTATCATTTCCAAAGCTACCCAAGCAGTTCTATATTTTCCTGTACCTTATGGCATTTGTTAGAGTATTTTCGAAGCACTTGATCATTCATTACATGTAATTGTTTTGTAGTAAAAAGTGTTTTTGCATGAGTTTGTATCATTGGAGGATTCCAGGGTAGCAGTGCTAATTATGATCACAGTTTCAGTAAGACAATCAGGGTATTAGGCAGACATTATTGTATGAGAAGTAGATGCAAGAAGAGTATAATGTCCATGATAAACAAGTTATAGAAGGAATAGTACCATATTCCTAGGAAGAAATGGTAGACATTTGGGAAGAAAGGAAGCTAAAAACAATAGATATTATTTGGATTTTTTAAAGTTTATTTATTTTGAGAGAGAGAAAGCATGTAAGAGAGAGCATGAGCAGGGAAGGATCAGAGAGAGGGAGAAAGAGAATCCCAAGTAGATTCCACGCTATCAGCACAGAGCCTGAAGAAGGGCTAGATCTAATGAATTGTGAGACCATGACCTGAGTCAAAAACAAGACTCAGAAGCTTAGCCGACTGAGCCACCCAGGGGTCCCTAGATGTTATTTGCAGGGGACACTCTATGAAATGGCTATAAAAACAAATCTTTCTTCTCTAATCCTCTGGCTTTGGAATGGAATGGTGAATAAAAAGGTGTGATGTGAACCACACAAGGATAGAAAGTAGGATTCCATTAGGGGGGCTAAATTTTCTGTGATTTATCAATGTAAGTAAAGTGCCAATGGCAGATTCTTTTAGTAAATAATTTTTTTATATATTCTTCAATAATATCTCAGAGATCAAGAATGTAGGCACTAGTCTCAGAAAGCCACAAAAACAATTCTATCATACCCATACACCATAGACTTTCAGTAACTAAAAACATTACATTAGCTAATAGGGCCAGAGTTCATCACCAAAGGAGAAAAACAAGCTACAGTTTTGTTGTTGTTGTTGTTTATAGGGATAGATGGTAGTATGGTCTTTGTTTAAAAATAAAATAGTGAGGAAAAATAGTGTGTGTCTCAACTGAGATATTTATATTCTACATTGGGGCCTCACTAGCTGGTTAAGTAGCAAGCCAGTGATATGAATAGCCAAGTAGATATAGTTGGAAGACATATAGAGAACAATGAAATTTTGCAGTTTGTCTGCCTTATGTCATTCCCATTCAGTGAGCTGGCTAAATCAAAAATCTGATTAACTTTTGAGTGTGTTGGCTATTAACTAGACTTACTGTGATTATTTAGCAATTATACATCATGTTGTACACTTGAAACTAATGTAATGCTATATTTCAATTATATCTAAAATAAAAATACATTTTTTTTAAAAAAAGAAAAGGGACGCCTGGGTGTCTCAGTTGGTTAAGCATTCAGCTCTTGATTTTGGCTCAGTCATGATCTCATGGGTTCATGTGTTCTAGTCCCACAACCGGCTCCACACTGACCATGTGAAACCTGCCTGGGAGTCTCTCTCTCTCCCTCTCTCTTCTCTCTTTGCCCCTTTCCTGTTCTCTCTCTCTCTCTATTTCTCTCTCTCTCAAAATAAATAAGTAAGCTTAAAAATTTTTAAAAAGAAGAAAAATGAAAGCATCCTCTTCCACTTTCACACATTAAAAAACAACAAAACAAAACGAAACAGAACAAAAACCTGATGCTACATTTCCAGTATCTTTAAAATCAGTACACTTATCTCCATCTTAATGGGATCATTTTGGGGGTTTATTACAACATAGTACTTTTCAGTGCTTAAAAGCACGAGCTCTATAGTCTGACCAATTGTGTTGAAACCCAGCTTCCTGATTTAGTCACTCTGTAATCAAAGGAAAACAAATAACAAGCACTTTTCATCTATAAAGTAGAGATAATAAAGATAAAAACCCATTGTTAGTTTTAAACATAATTTTTTAAAACACTTTGAACAACGTTCCAAAGATATTAGTTGTCTATCATTCCTTAGATATCAGGTGGATTAATTTTTCTAAAATGCCCATTGAATGGATTCAGACTGAAACCCAAATGCTTTTACTAGGATTATATGGTTTTTCCTAACACAATCCTACTCATTCTCCAAACTTCAGTCCTAGTCTTTTATCCCCTACACTTATCCCATGGCTCTTCTCTTCCTCTCCCACCCCTCTTCTTTCCCTTCAGCCGTCTCTGAAAGATGCTCTGTGAGCAGGGAGACGGGAAAGACTCACCAGGTTGGAATCCTGTCTGTTTTATCTCAACCTGCTCAGTCTTTGTGAGGGTGCTGCTCTTTGCCTATGAGGAGCTTTCAAGAGGAAATTCCCTAGGGCCAGTTTTGTAAGAAACCACAAAGTCTCTGAAGAATCTAATTTCTAATTTTGACTCACAATGAGAGAACTATTAAGGAGCCTTGGCTTCTGAGAAAATGAAGGCAGAAGAGTGAGGTTTAAGTCAGCAAGATGGCAGAGTAAGAGGACCCAGGACTCTTCCCAATATGAAAACACAGATTTAACAAGCATGAATGGATGAAAAGACCTTTATGAGAGTTCCAGAATTCAGATGAGAGATTACAGGACCCTAGTGGGTCTGTAGAACACACAAGAATAGACAAATGGAAAAGGATGAGAAGAAGAGTTTCACTTGACCCACATCCTCTCTCCCCCAACCTGACACTATTCTGCATGCAGAGAGATTCCCTCAGCCCATGAGTTCTCCCATGGTGGAAAGAGTGAACAAGTGTGTCCCCACACACCTATACATGTATTCATTCTCATTTTTCTCAGTAGCTATGTTCTATAAAGTCACCTTGAACACTGAATTAGAAAATCTGGAACCATTGCTCTTAGGGGAAATGCAGAGTAAGTTTCCTACAAGCCTCTTGTCACAATATTTTTGTCAATCAGTCAGTACATAACCTTTTTTTTAAATGTGTGTTTCTGTGGAAAGACACCTTTTTGAATACACAGTTCTTACAAGTGACTAATTGTGCAGTCTTTAAATGACTGAAAACCAAGAGCTTTGGAGGTCGCTTATGTTGGTTCGTTCAGCAACATCTTTATACCACGGCAAGTTGGTATCATCGGTATTGAAATTTATTTTCCACCTAATCTTCTCCTTGTACACTTAATAAGCATTTGAAAAAACACTTCTGCAGCCTCCTGATTAGCAGAACCTGCCTAAGCTCTAAGTTTAACGTTATATATTCTTTGTTACCTTTTGACATGTTTGCTAGCCAGCCTGTGCTAGCTAGCCTAGAAGAGTGATTTTTTTTCTGACCTGGAATTATGTAACTGTGAACACCTTTGATCTCACACCAGCGTTGTACCACTAGGCTTTTTTAAAATTAGGTGTCATCTCTTGAATCCGCAAATTAACCTTTTTTTCATCTTTTCCATATTTTTATCTCACACTACTGATTTAACTTTAGTACTTTCCAGAGTGACTTCATACACAGACAAGTTTCCTCTTCCTCTGTTTGGGTATATATTATATTTTTGATTCACTAACTTTGGACTCACAACCAACAATGCTATAACTCACAGTTATAGCACACTTGAATGAAGTTTATCTAAGATGGTTATTTTCTCCGTAAGGGACATTACAATCTTCTTGCACTTAGAAACACTAGAAAAGTATTATTTTGTAACAGTACACTCCACACATAACAAGATATTTACTTATTCTAGTGCATGTCAGCACTATGCATGGAGGCTGTTTTAAACAGCAGAATCAACAAAAAGCCCAAAAATATGAAAAACATGGCAATAGATTGCAAAGTTCTTGCTTATAGCTGAAATGAGAAGTCAGAATCTCACTTTATTCAGCCTCTGGGAATGTGACTGTCAGGCAAGGCAAATATTTCCCAGCTCTTTGCATGCTGCTAATAACCTTTAAAATGCCATGAGAATTTATTTGGCAATAATTTAAATTACATTTTAAATTGTATGGAGTGGGAAAATTTGCAAGTATGTAATTCCCATATAATGGAGCCCCAATGTGTATTTGTAATTTATATGACTCATACCTAAGGCATTCGTAAAGAATGTAAGTAAATATAAAAATAATTTGATAAAATTCCAACCTCTCCAATTTACAAATTGGTGAGATTGACACAAAAATGATTTAAAACCATTCAAAGCTCTCAAAGGAGCCTAAAACACATGTAAAAGCACAGTAAATCTAGATGGCTGAGAGGATTACATGTTTATTAAAGTTGTCAAATTTTCCACATTAATATTTAGATACAATTCAACTTTCACCAAAATCCCATTTTGATTGATTTCGTATAATCAAATGAATTTTCTGCAAAAGTTATTCTGATGAATTGTGAAAAGAGTAAGATACAGATCACAACATGACATTTAGACTATGATAAAAATTGTAAAGTCTGATATGACTTAAATATTCAAATGCATATGAATATGAAAATCATGGAATAAAATTAAACCAAATATCATAGAGACATTATGGTTGACATTTGTGTTTATATTTTCCTATATTAAAAATAAAAAGGCATTATTTAAAGTAAAACAACTAGACACTCATCCATCCCTTTGTGATAAATACACATGATGTATTTAAGAACAAACAAGTCTAAGACTCAAGCAATCTTGCAGGCAGGCAGGCTCCAGAGACATGCCAAAAATCTCACCTTCCCTCTCCCCACCCTTGCTGGATTCTCCTGTTATTAAGATGTTAGTTCTAAAGACTTAGACCCTGAGTTCTGAATTCAAATTGAACTCCCAGAGGTTTCTTCTCTTGACATGTGGGGAGGCCACCCCCATTCTATGCCCTTGAGAGCTTTAGAAATCAGAAAACATGTCTATAACTGAGCTTATTTGGAAATGCTGTAAGTCTTGAGAGAAGCAAAGCATTCCTCAGACCAACATGCTCATCCTCATCCTCAATAATGCCCTGGTAGGTAAGGCACTGGTTGGTCACACTCATTTGTATCATGGGCTAGCTAAGTGGACAATAGCCAAACAGAAGGTTTCAGGGCTCTAATCAAAGCAAACAGGCTCTATAAAAAACATCTTGTATAAGATTTCTTAGGGCACCTGAGCCCATTTGGCTTTGTGGCCCCTGAATCTACTACCTACCTCTGTTTTACTCTCTATGGGTTGAGATTAGGCTGCAACTTTTACTGAGAATAAGTTTGTGCCTGTGCTTCTCTGCTTGGTTCAGTACATCAGAGGAAGTCTGATGAAGGAAAGGATGGGAGTATAGGTGTGTCAGTTCTTTAGCCTGAGCAAATCTATGGTATTTGAGTAATGTCGCATACTGCCTATATAGTCGTAAATGCATTATGCCATTTTACATTTACAAAACCTTATGAAATGCTCATCCCCTAAAGCTTAATGTAAAGATTATAAACTTTGTAATTATACTTAAGTAGGGTTCAAATTCCAGATCCTTGAATTCATCATAAAATAGCTTTGAGGAATGTAAATTAACATTCTTAGGTGTTTTTTTAAAAATCTGTGTTATAAGTATGGTTATCTACCTAAAACACACCTTAAGGATTAAGTGAAATAATACCTGCAATGTAAGTAATATAGTACCTAATATATGCCATTCATGTTGATTTATCTTTGTAAAGAGATGGATAGGGGTGTAAAACATAGCCAAAAGGCATAATAGGGTGGGGTTTTTTCATTTTTTTTCCTCCCCAAAAGCAGACGTAAGTTTCTTTCCCTCCAAACCCTCTTTTTCCATCCCATAGTTAGACAAGGAACAAAATGGTGACAGAATTTAATTTTGTTAGAAACTAATCGCTGGGTATGTCTTTAAAGATTTAATATTAGAATCAGGAAAACTGTTAATGCACTATAGTATTTAAAGATAGTGTGCATTATAATACATTTATAGTAATTCCACTGGTTCTCTTAAATTTATATTGAAATTATTTACCAGAAAACTAATAACACTGCCTTTGCCTTTTTTCTTTTCTTCATTTTTTGGAACAAGCAAATATATGAAAGTACATGGCCTCTGCCAAATATTTTATTTGCAATATATATATGCAATATAATATATTTATTTGCAGTATATATTTATATATTTTTATATATTTGCAATATAATAAAGTAATAAAGGAGAAAAACATACAGAAATAGACAATATGACAAGAGATAAAAGACAGGTAGGTACACACATCATAGGAACACTTGAGGGATATCAGATGGTTCAAAGTTTCCAGAAAAATAATCTCACAGGAGCTGATATGTGAGTAGAGTCTTCAGTCCTAACCAGGTTACTAAGGGTTCAGTCCTAACCAGGTTACTAAGGGCTTGTATGTGTGAAGAAATGCTATGACAAACAAAGAAACAGGATTACTACTTTCATGAACTGAAGTAGATGACCAGTTCTCTGAGGAGAGAGATATAGAAAAGGTATTTCAAGGGATTAGAAAACTTGCTAATATTTTATAAGACATGGAAGGCTACATCTTCTTTGTAACTTCTTGGGTTGTATTTTTTTCTAATAAATACATTTGTAACTCTGCATTGTTTACTTATGTACTTTATACAGGTAATACATGAATATCTAGAATACATAGGCACTGTTTAAAAAAATCAAGCCATACAGATGCAGCTAAATTACACTGTCTATACAGTCTATGCAGTCTATATCCAGATCCCACGTTTTAGATCTCTCCTACATTGTATGTGTATCCTTTTTAGGTTATTTCTTATGTTTATAAAATTCTTGTTATAAATGTGTGTGTCTACACACCCACACATGTACACACACATATATATTTATGCTTAATTTTTGCATGTATGTGAATGTTAATGGCAAAATAAAATTTCTGCTTCATTTTTTCATTTGTTTTTCTGTCAGTTTGTATAAATATACTTTACTTATCCTAAGTGTTTCTGAGTATTCGAATATATAAATATACAACAGATTTTTAAGTTCAGTAGTACTTTATTTCCAGGCATCTTGAATGTTTCAGTATTTATTTTTTTACAGTCACTTTTACAATGAGAATTACTGTATATACTTCCACATGTATATGTGAACATTATTCCCTAAGATGTTTTTAATAGCAATGATCACTATACAATTTTCCACAGAGAGTAGTTTCAATTTTCTTCAATCAATTGGGCATAAGAATAGCTCTTTAACCCAAACCTCACTAATGTTTGTTTTTTGTTGGTTAAAAATAGAATAATGTATGATTTGTGTCATATTCATTTAATTTTTAATTTCTTGATTGCAAGTAAGAATAAGGTCTATTTTATGTGATTGAACATTTGCATTCAATTCAATGTGAATGTTTTCTCTACATAATTTGTCCACATATTTTCTAACAATAAAATATGTTTAAATTGTGTAATGGCATAGAGCAAGTAGAAGGCATGAAAGTAAAAGTTCATGAGAAGTAGGAGAATGTTGATGGAACTACAAATACAGATAAAAGGATACGAAGTTTCTTTTTAGGACAAAAAAAAAAAGAAAGTATGTAAGACATTAGCCTGATAAATATACATATACATAAACTTTATGGTAAGACAGGGTAGGATTGAAAGAGCATCTGGTGGCAATGTTAATTAAGATTGAGAGGTTAATTTTCTCTCTGAGAGGTCATCTGATGAAAAGTGCAGGAAGGTTAATTAAGAAGACCAAGGCTTAGATTTAGACCTGTTCCTTTATGGAATATAATAGTTGGGAGGCTTTTCAACCAGTATGCATAATCAAATTAATGGTGATGGCTTTTTTTATTGTTAGACACAGAACAGTCTCATGCTCTTCTTATATGCACAAATGAAAATAGACTGTCACATCATTAGGGCAATTTTTAGACTATACTTAAGAGTAAGGCTCTAGAATCAGTGTGTGGGCTTGAAACAGGTCTGTCACTTACCAGCTGTTTAAACTTGTAGAAGTTAACTAAATCCTCTCATCTTAAAATGGAGACAAAATTTGAGTTAATACATGAAATGTTCTTAGGAAACCAACTGACTCACTTAAGCACTTAAAAATGCTTGACTATTATATTACACAACTCCCCAATAAACTGGTTTCCCTGTATTTCTCTTGTCTCCCAATTCATAGCATAATTCAGAGTAAAATGTCATTACACAAACTTTCCAAAACCCCTTGACCCACACATCCAACTGTTTTCATGTTCAGAAAAAGAATATCCATCCCTAGAGATCTTGAAGGTCAAATAACCAAAGTAAGCAGAAACTTTGGGTATGAAATTTCAACAGACTAAGAGGAAAAAACACATGTGTCATCACTGTAATTCAATATGGATGCCCAGTCTGCTACACATATTCCAATCCTTGCTTCAGTGGATGCTGACTTAAGGGTTATTTTTTCTGATCACAACATTCCATAATCTCCAACCACCTATGGTAGATTAAGAGGAGTGTTTGTGGAATAGTATCAACTGTGCCTTTAAGAAGAAAAAGCGGGGAAACCTGTATATTGTGGGGCTAGTATGATTTTCAAAATGTTCTAATAGTCTTAAGAAATGGAAGAAGTATAATCAGAAAATCACAGTATGGGGCTGGGGGAGGAATCAGCCAATACAGAAGTGTGCAAAGCAAAGGAAACATCATGAGGGGAAGTTGGGATCAATTTGCCTAGAGAGGGTACTGAATGGAGAGCAAGCCATAAAGTAGTTTGACTAACTGGATACATGTAAAGAAGGGAAGGAAGTTCATGACAGGATTATAATCACATGGTTGCAATTCTTCCTTGCTGACATCAAGAGTAAACACAAATGTTTCACGAGGGGAGTCACACTCAATGCAATGACCTGTTCATTTCCTGACACACTGTTATCAGCCCCACTCTGGCCATCATGTTGAATTAGTTCCATGTTGGTGTGAATGAACTTCCTTCTGGTCCTTCCAAAGCAAGTCACACATCCTCCCAAACTTTGGTATTCCCTTCTCAAAGCTACACCTATAACTTGAAATCTTGGCATGAACTACTATGACTGAAATCTAAAAACACAAGGCATATTTTCTACTTAAAACTTTCTATCATCCCTCCTGACTTTCTAATCTATGTCCTACAACTGTTTCTACATCCTCCAAACCGATGAATCTTACATATTTTCCCCTGTATGATTCTATATATACATTTACAAATATATGTATCTTAATGACAGAAGGAGTTAGTTGAAGGAAGCATTACATACAGTGTAGTTTCGATGAATTAAGCATTGCTGTTCCACCAAGCATCTACATTTATGTTTATTTTTTGTTTGTATTTAAATTCTAGTTAGTTAACACATGATATAATATGGGTGTTATATGTAAGTACTGAATCACTAAACTATACACCTGGAACTCTTACATATTTTTTAGTTTTCAATTGAGAATACTTTCTTCTAAGTATGTAGAAGATTTTGGATTTTCACCCATTAAGATCCAATTTTTGGTACTAGTTATTGCCCCTCATTTAGCATCCACAGATCAGCCACATTGCATATTATAACTGTGAAATAATATCTGACAATCAGATATGATGATGAAATAATTCACAAATATTTACAGACATTGTATTTCTTTCATGACCTGAAATTCCCTGCATTGTGGCTCACTTAACTCATCAAAGATTTCCAAATTTGTAAGCTATTATTTTTGTTTGCTGTAGAGGAAAATCCACGAAGAGAAAACTAAAACATCAGACTCTTGTTATGTCAGCATACAATAAGACTGATGTGCATCCATCAACCTTCATCCTCACTGGCATTCCTGGGCTGGAGGCTGCCCACATCTGGATCTCCATTCCTTTTTGTGTGGTCTACCTTTTGGCCGTCCTGGGAAACTGCTCTCTTCTGTTTATCATCAAGACAGACCCCAGCCTCCATGAGCCAATGTACCTCTTCCTCTGCATGCTGGCTGTGGCTGATCTGGTTGTGTGTACTACAGCTGTACCAAAACTTCTTAGCCTTTTCTGGTTCCATGATAGAGAGATTCGCTTTGAAGCCTGCCTCATTCAAGTGTTCCTGATTCACTCTTGCTCGACCATGGAATCTGGCTTCTTCCTGGCCATGGCTTTTGACCGTTATGTAGCCATTTGTAACCCATTAAGACATTCAACTATTCTGACACACACTGTAATTGGGGGGATGGGTCTAGCTATAGTACTCCGGGGCACAGCACTTCTCAGTCCTCACCCCTTCCTGCTACGCTGGCTTCCCTACTGTAGAACCAATATCATTTCCCACACCTACTGTGAGTTCATGGCCCTCATCAAGATTGCCTGTGCTGAGACAAGAATCAGTAGAGCCTACAGCCTCATTGTTGCCTTCCTTACTGGTGGCGTGGACTTCATATTGATCATTTGTTCTTATGTTCTCATACTGCACACTGTCTTCCACCTCCCATCCAAGGATGCCCGATTTAAGACCTTGGGTACCTGTGGCTCCCATATCTGTGTCATCTTAGTGTCATATACTCCAGCCTTCTTCTCTTTTCTCACCCACAGGTTTGGGCACCATGTGCCCCCCCATGTCCACATATTTGTGGCCAACATCTATCTTCTGGTCCCACCTATGGTGAACCCTATTATCTATGGGGTAAGAACCAAGAAGATAAGGGATAGGTTTCTTAAATTTTTCAGTTTTTCAAAGCCTGTGAAATAAATCTTTTGTGTTGATGAGTAATATAGGAACACATGTTATATCATCTATCTTAGAATGTGTGATTTCTTCATACAGATCTTCTTTTAATGGTCAGAGGACTAGGGTTTTTCTGTGGTAAGTAATTCATCCAAAGATACATTTTATGTTGTAATAATCATTACCTAGAGGCAAATGTATCACCGAATATGACTCTTTACCAAAATATTTAAGTATTGTTTCCTAAAAACCACAAAACAAATATAAAACTAGAATCATCTGTGGCTAAAAACAAGAGATTTAAAATCAACATGATACATAATCATGTATCTTTTGTTTACCATTTAAGATTTGCTGCCAGATTTACAAATTCTACCCCCCACATGCCTTTTTTATTTTATTTTATTTTATTTTATTTTATTTTATTTTATTTTATCTTATCTTATTTTATTTTATTTTATTTTATTTTATTTTATTTTATTTTATTTTATTTTATTTTTTGCCCCAGTCATTCCTTCTTGACTTAGGTCCTCCTTTCTCAAGTACGTACCACCACTTAGTGAGACTTTCTTGGTGCTAACTTCTGTGTTGATCTACAGTTTTTTAAATTTCTTCTTGAATGATACTATTCTAGCTACACAGTTCCATTCTCCAGTTACAACATTTCCTTAGCCTTTTGATGTCATTATCCTACAGTCTTCTAGAATCTATTTTTACTTTGAGGAAACTTGTTGTTGGCCAGATTGTCATTAATTTGTAAGTAATTATCTTTTCTGTCTGACTGTCATTAAATGCTATTGCTCTGGTGTTCTGTAGTTTCACATGGATAAGTCTCATAGGCAATACACTAAGTGACAACAGATTACATACTGCATCCTTCTGTTTAAATGAAACTTTAAGGAAGGAAAGTTAGTGTTGGGGTAGCGTTCAGGCATCCTTGTGTTAAAGTTCTGTAGGTGATTTTACATGCAGCTAAGACTGACCTGCACCTGGAGCACCTGGGTGGCTCAGTCAGTTAAGCATCCAACTCTTGATTTTGGCTCAGGTCATGATCTTACATTTAGTGAGTTTGAACCCCACATCTGGCTCTGAACTGACAGCTCAGAGCCTGCTTATGGTTTCTCTTTCCCTCTCTCTCTGCCCCTCCCTGGTTTGCTCTCTCTCTCTTTGTCAAAAAATAAACACAAAAAACTGATTTAAAAAAAAAAAACTGACTTGTGCATTGAGGCACAGAGACATTAGTTGACCACAGGGAAAATATTTTAGTAAGGTACTTCACACTTCAAGCTAAACTATGAAGAGAATCAACATTTGTTAAGCATTTACTTAATTTAGCTCTTTATTGTGATATATATATAAACTCTCATGATATTTTTTAAAATTAATTATCAATTAATTATCATTAATTATCATGATAAGTAACTCAACAAACTTTTATTCAATGGGCTAGTTTAGAGGAGCTAGGATTTGAAGTTTGTCTAGGTCTAAAGCCACAATTTTCTTATAATCTCACAATTATTTCATATACAGCCAAATTAGTGCATGGAACTCCTAGGAACAGAGCTTCTCAAGGTTGAAGTATCAAAATTGTTGCTACTGCTCATTTCATTCTCCATAACCACACTCAGTTTAAATCCATTTAGCTAATGTTTACTTGTTTACCACAATCACCGGGAACATAGAAATGAGTAAGGCAAGGTTTGTAATCAGTTTTAGAGTCTCACAGGTACACATAATCAATATATCCTTTATTCTCCATATTTTCCCAAAAAGATTGAGATTGAAGAAAGGTGTGGCAAATGTGAGTTCAAAATATCATCTTTCTTAGTTATGAAGTCTATTTTGGAGGACCTAGTTTGGTTCAGGAGTCAGTGAACATTCTGTGGAGTGCATGGGTAGCTCAGTCAGTTGAGCATCCAACTCTTGGTTTGGGCTCAGGTCATGATCCTAAGGTTCACGAGTTCGAGCCCTGCATAGGTATCTGCACTGACAGTGTGGAGCCTGCTTAGGATTCTCTCTCTCCCTCTCTCTCTCTGCCCCTCCCTTGTTTGTGCTCTCTATCTCTGTCTCTGAAAATAAATATATAAAAACATTTTAAAAAATTAAAAAAAGAGTCAGTGAACATTCTAACTAAAGCCCAGAGTTAGGCATATATTCTTAATCAGAACAGGAATGCTTACTTCACAAAGGAGCACCAGAGAACATATGCCTGCCTTAGAAATTCTCACTACCAGGAAGTGTGTGTGTTGGTGGGCAAGAGGGCATGGGGAGAGAAGTCTTAATGAAACTTATTCATCCTTCTCTGCCTGACTTATTTCGCTCAGCATAACCCCCTCAAGGTCCATCCATGTTGCTACACATGGCCAGATTTCATTGTTTCTCATTGCCATGTAGTATTCCATGGTATACATATGTTTGCACGTATAGGTGGATTAGGAGGAACTTGACGGAGGAACGAGGGGGAGAAGAAGGGCGGAAATGGTGGGGGAAAGGGAGAGAGGCAAACCATGAGAGACTCTTGAATGCTGACAAAAACTGAGGACTGATGGGTGTGGGGGGGAGGGGGGGATGGGCATGGAGGAGGGCACTTTGGGGATGAGCACTGAGTGTTATGTAGAAACTAATTTGACAATAAACTATTTGTAAAAAAAAATAAATAAATAAAAAAAAAAAAGAAAGAAACTTATTCAGTTTACTCCCACCAAATTTTCAAATCTGCAGCTTCTCCCTAGCACATCGTGAAAAAGGGTGTGAAAAAATGATGGACTTTACAATACATGAGCATCTAGAGTAGGCTAGAAATACAATGTTCCAACAGTCTGATAAAGTTGATTCAGACATGCAAACACTTACTTTTTGTATAATAATATGTACTACTTAACATAGTGTGTACATTCTCATAACCACTCCTGAATTCTTTACATACATTAATCCAATAAATTCTCATGCAAGCCAAAAAACATTTGTAGCATTAATAGCCTCATTTCACAACATAAGAAAATGGAGAAATGGCAAGATCATTTGGCTTTCTCATAACCACAGAGGTGGTTAAAAAGGGAGACGGGATTTGAACCTAGGAAGTCTGACACCAGGTTTACATTCTCAGCCACTACACTGCATTTAGTCACATGACCCTCTGAAATAGCAATGTGACAAGTGCTATGATAGACATAGAAGGTAGATATGTAATCACCCAAGGCCATGGACTATAGAAAGTCAAAAATAGTTCCAGAAGATAAAGACATCAGGAACATCAGGTAGGCAACTAAACAAAGTTCCCTGTGGATTAGGTCAAGACAGATGGATAGAATGTGGTGTGGAGGGTCAGGGGAGGGAGTATTAAGAGTGGTATTTTGAGTTAGCCAATTCTGCTTTCAGTTATTTCACCTCCTAAAGTTTATCTCATTTTATCCATATGACAATCAACCAATTTGTTTATTAACCAAGTTTCAACTTTCTGGAATGATAGTTTTCAAAATTTAGGCTTGAAGCCTCTTAAAAATACATATTGCTTGGCCCACTCTAAACTAGATTCATAAGGTCTGTGGTGTATCCCACAAATAAAATCCCATTTACTTTCCCTCAGTCATTCTGTATATTTATAATTCAGTGATCCACAGTCCATGCCACAGTTGTAGGAAGCTGAGAATCAACACACAGTTGTCCTACTCAGACAACACAATATGATTCAAAATTCCTAACAAGATTTATAGTTTTTACCTAGAATATAAAAAGTTGGAAAGAATGCCATTCAAAACTTTTTGACAAAGAAAAGTATATGCTGGATAAAAAAAATTTTCAGGGTGCCTGGGTAAGTGGCTCAGTTGGTTAAGTGTCCAACTTTGGTTCAGGTTATGATCTCATGGTTTATGAGTTCAAGCCCCGCATCTGGCTCTGCGCTGACATCTCTGAGCCTGGACCCTGCTTCAAATTCTGTGTCTTCCTCTTTCTGTGCCCCTCCCCTGCTTGCCCTCTGTCTCTCTTTCTCAAAAATAAGGAAACATTGGGGCCCCTGGGTGGCTCAGTTGGTTAAGCATCTGACTTGATTCAGGTCATGATCTCACGGTTCGTGGGTTTGAGCCCCGCGTCGGGCTCTGTGCTGATGACTAGCTCAGAGCCTGGAGCCTGTTTTAGATTCTATATCTCCCTCTCTCTGACCCTCCTCTGGTCACGCGGTAGCTCTCTCTCTCTCTCTCTCTCAGAAATAAATAAAACATTTAAAAAAAATAAGTAAACATTAAAAAAATAATTTAAAAAACTCACAATTTTCTTGGACCTGTCAGAAAGTTGAAATCACAGAGCAACTAACTAACCCAAAACTTAAGGAAAGATTGGTAACTCCAAAGAGAGATGGAACACGATTCTGCACTTACCAGGTGCAAGATACTAAACAAGCCAGTATAAATCTGTTAAAATTTTAAACCAATTATTCATAGCTGAGTATGAACCTCTGTGAGAATACAGAGTGTCTGGGAGTCTTGTGTATATGACACAAAGGGGACTTCACAGCCTCTCAAGTTTTTCTCCCTAGACCTAGACCAGGTATTCACTTGAAAGTCTGAGTGCAGGACTAGAAACCAGAGAAGGCCTTCATCATGGAACAGGCCTGATGGAGGCAAACACCAGCCACCATAAGATGAGAATGACCCCTCATCCAGTTTCTCTCTCCTAAGGAACAAAAGCATTTACTCTGAAGGAAGAGTACAAGTGAAGACCCATTGCTGCTGAGACAAAGGAGCAGAAAAAACTTTATAACCCAGGGTGAGGCATCTTCCCCAGAAACTGGAGAACACTTCTAGGGGAGCAGCAGAATCACTGAGAAGGCTCCACTTTCAAGACCCAGGGACATAGCAGCCCAGTTGGTCATGTTATATTCCAGCTCTCACCAGCAGACCAGCAGAGTTCAAGTAACAAGTGACAAGCTCTACTCCTGAGGGAAGGTGGAGAACATGAAGAGTGACCTGATTTGTAGCACAGCAACAAAAGGAAGATCTAATAGTGATAGTGGGTTAGACATCAGGAAAAACCTAATTCATCATCCCACGCTCTGAACAAAAGGTAAAGTTAGAGGAATGTGATACATTCACTGAGGACATTCAAAGCAATGGCATGAAGAAATGAATTACCTGAGTAGTCTTTTACCTATTAAATAAGTTGAATCTGGAGTTAGTAACCTTATAACACAGAAAACTCGAGGCCCAAATGACTGCATGGTGAATTTAGTCATTTAAAGGCTAAATACAATTCTCCACAAATTAACCAAAACATATAAACAGAATGAGCACTAACCAAATCATTCAAGGTATAGTTGAGGCCATATTATTAAAATCCATTTCATTAAGTAGAATAAATAGATAGTCAGGGGATGAGCTCAGTCTTGCAGGAAAAACTGTTTGTGCCTACAATCTTACAGCATAAATGATTGTTTCAAAGAATCTCAAGTTCCGGATGTGATGCTAATTAACACAAATTCCCACTAAGAATTTATGACATCATTTTTTCTACTATAATAAAAATAAGTAGGATCTTTTTTTCTAAAGTGCATGCTACAGAATATTAGCATCATAGGTTGGTCAAAGGATCATTTGAAGTCAATATCACCTTAAAATTTCAAAGGAATATATGTTAGTTAAAAATATGAGAAATCCTGCAATAAAAATAGAGCTAAAATTTTAGTTTTATTGGACAGTATTTACGTAGATATTTTCTCTGAATCCTTTGTACAAATAATGCCAATAATATCACCTAGAACTAGAGAACACTGAGCGGTAGCATATGGAACAAGAGTTCCATCTTTAACACACACACACACACACACACACACACACACACACGTACTCACTTAGCCAATACTGTACTTGGAATGTCACTAAAGCTTCCTGCTTTCCTTAAGAGAGAAACTCGTCCATGAAGTGGCAAAAGACATAGAGACAGTACTGTTTGAAAAAGAGTTTTTTGTTTGAAAAGAAGTGTCAGTAAGCCAGACTTTATAAGTACTCATTCATCAAGTAAGTGGTACAATTTCAAACCAAAAGACTATGAATTTGCCAAGATTGTCAAGTTTTTGCAATTCTCTTCATGGTAGAAAATAGCTACTTTTCTTACATGAGTATCGTATTCATAGGATCAATTTCATATCTTCTGACAATAACATGGTGGAGGCAAGAGGAACCTATGCTTCTTGATAGCAAGTCCAGGCATATGGGAATGTTTCAGCATCTATTGTTTTGGGGACCAGCACTGGTAAGGGTGATGAATTACTCCTGTTTAAATTAGGATATGAAGGGATTTATGGATGTTTTTATTATTTGTGTGGCATTTCTTTTTTGGAGGGTTGATATTGCTTTAAAATGATGCCAGGTATGGAATGCAATGTGTTTGGTCATAATGGAAGCAGAACCAAGAGTTTGTTTTCTTCCACATGGGGAATCTGAATGAGTTCCAAACAATGGGAAATGATAAAACACTTTTATTCATGTGTTGGACATGGGCCCGACTTTTCATTTCTGGGTTTGAGAAGGAGGGTGATAGGCCTCCTCTAAGATAGGCCTGCATAACTTCCAGATGTGCTCTTTCTGTTCTGAACATAGAGGATTAGTTCTGCTCCTTTCTAAAATGGATTATTTATAAGAGTTATGTTTTGGGGCGCCTGGGTGGCTGAGTCGGTTAAGCGTCCGACTTTCACTTAGGTCATGATCTCGCGGTTCGTGGGTTCGAGCCCCGCGTCGGGCTCTGTGCTGACTGCCAGCTCAGAGCCTGGAGCCTGTTTCAGTCTGTGTCTCCCTCTCTCTCTGACCCTCCCCTGCTCACGCTGTCTCTCTCTCTCCTAGAAATAAATTAAAAAAATATATATTAAAATAAATAAAAAACCATGTTTTTAAAAAAAAAAGAGTTATGTTTTTTTCTTGGAAAATACTTTCAGCACCTGTTCTCTAATATGTTTAGTTCTGATGCCATAGATTACAGGGTTGAGAGCAGGTGGAATGACTACATAGAAATTAGCCAAGAGGATGTGGATATAACGTGGTATATTCTGGCCAAACCTGTGGGTCATAAATGAAAAAAATGCAGGGGTGTAGAAAGCCAACATGACACACACATGAGAGCCACAGGTGCTCATGAGCCGGGCATCATGAGAAGGCAGTCGAAAGACAGCACGAAGGATGTGGACATAGGAAATGACAATGGCTATGATGTCAAACACCAGGATAGAGATGGCACATAAGCCATAGATGATGTTGACCCTGATGCTGGCACAGGACAGGCGGGCAATGCCCATGTGTTCACAATAAGTGTGAGGGATAAGTTGGTGTCCACAAAATGGTAACCGAAGGATGAGGAGAACAAAAGGTATGGCAAAAGACAAAGGCCTCAGTAGAATTACCAATGCAATGATGAATACCACCTTGTTCGTCAGCACCAGAGTGTACTGAAGAGGGTTACAGATGGCCACATAGCGATCATAGGCCATGGCCACGAGCACAGCTGACTCCATGCCAGTGCATAAGTGGATGAAGAACATTTGGATGAGACATCCCTCAAAGGAGATTTCTCTCAGCCTGAACCAGAAGATGCCAAGCATCTTGGGGATGGTGGATGTGGAGAGGCCCAGGTCGATAGATGACAGAATGGCCAGGAAGTAGAACATGGGCTGGTGGAGGCTGCTATCAGTTTCAATCACAGAAAGGATGCTGATATTGCCAAGAACAGCTATCAAGTACACAACAAAGAAAGGGAAACCCATCCAGGTATGTATGTGCTCCAGCCCAGGGATCCCCAGAAGGAAGAAAGAATAGGGATGAAATAGGGTGTTATTAAGTGAGACCATCTTTCTGGGATAAATTTAGAGCAAAATATATTATAAATCAAGTACCTCTTATTCACTGAGTAGGTCTCATCCTTGCTTCGGGCACAGAGAAAGTGAAGAAACCAGTGAAACATTTATTGTATCTACCCATATCATTGCATCATTGAGACTTGAAGGCATACAACATTGAATGGTAAAATGAAGGCACTTGATTTCAGTGTACTTCATCATATCCATTCAATTAAATATTTTCATGAAATGAAAATTGACTGAGTATCTAGTATGTATCTGGTATATATGTGCCAAGCTCTGTGCTAAGACTAATTGCAAAGGATGAGTTAGACGAGGTTCTTTTTTTGATGGAAGTTCAAGTTTTAGTGGTTGAAACAGTTATGCAAATCAACCATCTAAATTGATAAAACAATTTTTAAGATAACGGTGTTCTGCTGTTATATAAGTGCACAAAACATTTTCCTGAAAATCATTTATCATCATTTTATGGAAAAACAATTTGATTTCCGACTACAGACCTTATGTACAAGGTAGGGACATAACATAAACATAATGACAGCCCTTGTGATTCCACATGTACAGCATTTCTGAGCTGAACCTATAATGCACTCTTCTAAGGAACTATAAGTATAGCAAACCAGAACTTTGTAAGACAATTTTGGATCTGTGTTGGCTTCTCACTGTTTAAGTCCCCCAAGCATTTTTCATGCCATAATCATCTTCTGATCTCTCCCTTCTTGCCGGTGCCAGCATCAGAGAATAAATCTGCCTTGAGGTTTTATAAGGAAGCCACACAAAACTTCATTTCAGGATACACCTCTTAATCTGGGTGAGTCTGCTTAGAATTGAACATACATATTCTTCTTCATTTTTGTCCTGATGATAGGCAAATAGACCCTTGCACTTTAAGTGCTCTCCTTATTATGCCTGTCTGGAAAGAAATGCAGATTTATACATGGATGCATAAACATTATTGTTCAGGTTTATAAAATATTACAAGATCATCAGGTAAAGTGAGTTAATTTACACAGACCACTTTTTGAAACTAAATTCATCATTTGTCATACTATATATGTTGTCACAATATATACACCTTAATAATTTTAAGTACATTGTGATCAGGAGCTCTTGCTTGTTCTTTTATAGATAGATGATGATAGATAGATAGATAGGTGATAGATAGATAGATAGATAGATAGATAGATAGATAGATAGATATGCACACAGAGAGAGAAGGTCTTCACTTCGAAGTGCTAAGTAGAAATAAGAATTACTAATTTAAGGAAATTGCCACCATCAGAAAAGTAGATCTAATCCATACCACTAGAAGGCTATCTTGTTATTAACAAGAGAAGTTTGGAAGAACACAGAGGGCTGAGGTAAGATGTATTATTGTTATAGATCTGTTTCAATGTACTCCACTCCCATATATATAGAATTGGACCTTTCCATTGTTCTTCTGCTCAGTATTCTATGAGACTCTTACGTACTGTGCAAAGCAGGAACAAGCTACATTAGCCAGACTGACTTATGAGAGACTCTTGAATGCTGAGAACAAACTGAGGACTGATGGGTGTGGGGGGGAGGGTGGAGATGGGCATGGAGGAGAGCACTTGTGGGGATGAGCACTGGGTGTTATATGGAAACCATCTTGACAATAAACTATTTGTAAAAAAAAAAAAAAGAAAGAAAGAAAAAGAACACTATTTCTGGGGATGGAAGTGTGTGTGTGTGTGTGAAGGGTGCATTTCATTTTACCTTGGGTCTTGGGCAAACTGACTAAGAAATCCTAGAAAAAGTTTGATCACAGGTACAGGAATGAGACAGTTAAGATAATTAGTCAAAGGCAAACAAATTACTAGATTGAGAAAATAGAAGAGGGATTTCAAGAAAGAAAGAACTATGTAGAAAACTATCCCTAATTTGAATAGGGATGACTATAGGCAAGGAATGGCATTTAAATCCAGGGGATTTGGGAAGATGAAGTAGAATCCTATGATCAGATCTCTTTTCTGTGATTGTGGTTCAGCTAATTAAGATTTTAGTGTGTGAGAAATGGCATACTGTTTGGAAGCAGACACTAGGCACTGAAGCCAGGGTCTGCATGCCGTGTGAATTTGTAACATTATTTCCATTCTTTGGGTCCATGATTCCTCACCCTTGAAATGAGTCTGAAAGGCCTACATAGCAGGATTCTTGCAAAGTTTGCATGACTCAAGATGGGTCAACAAAATAGTTATGATTACTGGTTAACCTGTCGATAAGAGCATGATAAAGTAGAGAGCTTTAGTGGAAGTGATTCTGACATATCTCATGCTTTCAGGTAGTCCATACATCAGGAGTCAGCAAACTAAATCCTGATCCTTACTTTATCTTCATATAAATATTTTGATAGGGTATCTAACATTTATAATAGAGTATATCTGATTACCCTATCCTTATACATTTTCACCGACATTAGCATTACACACTTGGAGGCCAAACCATTCCAAAATGATCAGTACTGCCTTTAGTTGGAAGAAAGTGACAAGTGATTTGGTGTGTTTTACTAGGTTGAAATTTGTGAGAGATAATTTCTGAATAGCTGAAGATAAGTTCAATTATTGTTCTCCCTCTGGGTCAAAAATGGACTCAGCCTTGGGCTATGTATCCAATCTTTAAGTTAGACTAGAAGGGATTGAAGGAGAGATAACAGTGAGAAAGACACAGAACTCTTGAAGAGAAAGAACTTGATAGATCAGTGAATAGTTAGGCTCCAGGTCAGTGAGGAGCTTTATGGACAAAAAGAATGACAGAGGTGTCAAAAGATAAAGAAGCTGAACACAGAGATGTTCTAAGGGTATATTAGAAATGAATACAGAACTTGCTCACATGCATGCAAGAGATTATGCCAACACATTGTCATAGTCAGTTCCTTTATCCCCTCCCTTCAGTCAAGAAGTTTTCCTACCTCCCACCCCTCCAACCTATCACCTTCCACTCTTTTCCTTGTGCTCAGCTGGCCACAGATAAGGATCCATACTTATAAAGCATTGCTTACAAGCAAGAACTCCTGGAGAAGTTAGCAAATCTCTTCTAGTATCCTTCTGAGCTCCATTTGCTTTGGTGGGAGGATTTTTTATATGTTGCCACAGCCTCTAGAGTGAGAACATAGCATATCTTGGAACTCCTTGGGGACAGTACAGGATACAAAGCTCTGAGATTTGGATTAACTCCTTTTCTAGTGGAATATACCAGACATCGATAGACCATGTCCCGATTCTGGACCCAGACTTCCAAATTTAGGAGTAGCGTATTTCCAGGGCAACAATTGTTATTATTTTGGTCTTGTAAACTCCTTAAGCATTTTTTCCCAGCAGATTTCCTGGAATTTATCTTAGGATATTAATTCTAAACTTCTTAAAGTAGGGGTGGGAGGTCACCTGGTTGGCTCAGTCAGTGGGAAGCAACAGACCAACTTCAGCTCAGGTCATGATCTCGTGGTTCATGAGCTCAAGCCCTGCCTAGGGCTCTGTGCTCACAGCTCAGAGCCTGGAGCCTACTTTTGTAGATTCTGTGTCTCCCTCTCTCTCTCTGCCTTTCCCCTGCTCTCACTCTGTCTCTTTCTCTCTCAAAAATAAATAAACATTTAAAAAATGTAAACTCCTCAAAGTGGCTTATCCAGGCCCCAAATACACATAAGCTAATGATTGTATTAAATCTGAGTATACCTTCTTACTATTGTGCAATTGCTATATTGATTCAATATTTATTACAACCAAAGTGCTAAAAAGTAAAGAAGTACACTAAAGTTGAATCATAATGATTCAATATTTAGCATTACTGTACTATCCCAAAGTGAAGGAATGCACACAGTTTTGTGTCACATTGAAATCTATTATGTCATTCCAGTGAGCATTCTGTCAGTAATGAAAGGCAGATATAAAAAGCCAGAGGTCAGAAGCTAGTCACTTTATCACTCCCCCACTGTCTACTTATTTAAAACCTGTATAAGTAGTTGCCTTATCCTCTCAATCTCAATTTTGAAACCTGTAAAATGAGGATATTTGTCAAACAAGTTTTAGTGTCCTATAGTCCTAACATCATATGAGGTTATCATCCAATTTTACCAATGAGGAGACAGAAATAGAGAAGGGAAGGATGGTAGAATTGAGTGCTCAAGCTTCCATCTGGAGGGCTTTTCTGTGATTAATGGGAACTGATCTTGGACATTCAGGTGAATATATCATTTCAAGGTTCATTCACTGATGATTTTGGTAACCAGACACTGACAATCTACTGTGTGTCAGGCACCATTTTAGGCACTGCACATACAGTAGTGAACAGGATAGTCAGAATACATTTTCTCTAATAAGAGGAAGACAAGAAACAGAATAATTACATAGATGACAACATGAGCTGTGTTGAAACATAAAGCTGGGGAGCAGGGGAGATGCTGATTGTCAGGATTAATAATTCTAAGTAACATTGTCAGGAATGTGACATGTATGTAAGGGTTAGGGGATAAAGGTGCCAGCCATGTGGGATTGGGAGCGGATGATGTCTGATGGGGAAGCACTGCCAGCTGAGGCAACAGCAGATGCAGAGACACTGAATGAATCTGAACTATGTTGGGTGTCATCAAGGAAAATGCAAGTTTCACAGAATCCAGGTCTCAAAGATGTGGGCAGCAGTTTGAACTGAAGACTTCTACACACTTACAACTTAGAACGCCATCGTCTATTAGGATAAGCACCAAAGGAGATCCACATACAGTGTCCAGAAGTTAGGAGAGCTCCTGGTTACTATTAGTTAAGGAGCCATATTTAAATCAACCCAGTTACTTGCTGTTTGTTTTGCTTTGAATAGCAAATCCTGGCAATAGGGGAAAAAAAAACATCTCAACAAACAGTTAACTTTTTTTAACTGGCTGATATAAATATGTATTTCCATGCCTTCTCACTCCTTCTTCTACCAAGTTATGGTAATCACTATCAAATATTTAAACATCTCAAATGCAAAACAAAAAACCAACAAAACAAAAACAGAAAAAAACCTACTTTATTCCTTTAAGTAGTTATCAGTCACATGGAATGAAAAAAGAATACACACATGAAAATAATGGGAGGGGGTCTTTTTATGGGAGTTCACTATCTGTATACATTAAGAAAACATATAGCACTCAGTGGAGAACTCTTCCCAAAGAGTGAGACTTATGGGCAAATATTTGCAAGTGTTGCTTTAGTGTTCCCCTGGACATACTGTCTCTGTGGCAATTCTAACTTCAATACGATTATTATCACTGTGTAGGTAATATGATTTTTACTTTTTGGAAATTTTAGAGTGTTTACCTTGGCTTTGATAGTAATTTGATAGTAATTATTTCTGTAATATTGAAGTTTTTAAAAAATCTGTTCAGCATACCATATGACCCATAAATCTGAAGTTTTACGTTTCCTTAATTTTTTAAACGATTAGTCATTTTTTCAAATCTTTTACCTCTTTGCTTATTATTCCCCTCCTTCTAAAGTTCATCATCTACGTCTTTGGCAATTTTAGAATAATCTTCCAATATATCCAATTTTTTTTGCATTTTCTTACATGTATTCATTAGTGATAATTTCATAACTGCTTTATGACCTGTTATGTAACAGGTTTTTTTTAAGTTTATTCATTTTGAAAGAAAGAAGACGTGTATGTGCATAAGCAGGGGAGGGGCAGAGAGTAAGAGGGAGGGAGAGAATCCCAAGCAGACTCCATGCCACCAGCACAAAGCCCTACATAGGGCTCTAATCGACAAACTATGAGGCAGTGACCTGAGCCAAAACCAAGAGTCAGTCGCTCACCCAACTGTGCCATAAATGATATTCAGTAATCTTATGTACAGACTTTTACCTGTATTAATTAGGTCAACTCTGCTGAAGTTTCTTTTTTGCCCATTATAAATAGGAATTGATACTATGAAAGTTGTATTTGTTTCCTACTGCTCCTGTAATAAATTATCACAAATTTAGTGGCTAAAAACAATACAAATTTATTACCATACCATTCTGTAGGTTAGAAACTCAAAACATATGTCACTGGACTGAAATAAAGATGTCAGGAGGGGCTCCAGCGTGGCTCAGTCAGTTAAGCATCTTCCTAAGGCTCAGGTCAAGATCTCACAGTTTGTAAGTTTGTGCCCCACATCAGTCTGTCTGCTCTCAACACAGAGCCCACTTCAGATCCTCTGTGTCCCCCTCTCTTTGCTCCTTCTCCACTTGTACTCTCTCTTTCTGTGTCTCCCAAAATAAATAAATAAACTTTAAAAAATGTCAGCAGAGTAGCATTCTTTTCTGGAAGCTTTAGAAGTGAATCCTTTTTCTTGACTTTTCTAGCTTCCAGAAGCTTCCTACATTCCTTGACTGTTTGCCTACTTGGATGTTCAAGGGGGACAATGCCTGGTATCAGTCCATCCAGGTTGTTAAAACAGAATACCATGGATTGGCTGGATTTACAATTCTGGAGATTTAGGAAGTCCAAGATCAAGGTGCAGGCAGATTGTCTGTGGTGAGAAGTTTCCTGGTTCACAGATGGTTGTCCTCACATTTGGGGTCTCTTTTAAAAAGACATTAATTCCGTTCCATAATTAAGCTCCAGATTCATGACCTAATCACTTCTTAAAGTTCTTGCCTTCAAATACCATCACATTGGGGATTAGGTTTCAACATATAAATTTGGAGGGAGAAACAAATATTGTTTAGATCAGGTAGTCAAGTGTTTTTCACATTGTATCTTTAGATACTAACTCTTCTGCTACCTTTTCACTTCCACTTTTAAGGACATTGTGATTATCTTGAACCTCTCTAGATAATCTAGAATAATATTTCTGATTTATGATCTGATTATTAGCCTTAAGTTAGTCTGCAGTCTAAATTCATCTTTATTTTGTAAGGTAACCTATACACACTTTTGGAGGACTACGATGTCAATACCTTTGGGGGGCCATTTTTCTGCCTACCAAGAGGTTGTTTTTATTACTTAATGCCATTAAAAAATTTTTGAAATTTAAGAACTGGCTTAGTCGGTTGAGCATCAGACGTCAGCATGAGATCAAGCCCCACATTGTACTCTGCTGACAGCTCAGAGCCTGGAGCCTGCTTCGGATTCTGTGTCTTCTTCTCTCTCCCTCTTTCTGCTTCTCCCCCACCCACAATCTGTTTCTGAAAAATGAATAAATATCAAAAAATTTTAATTTATTGATTGATGGTGTTTACAGGGTTCCCTTACAAAACTGTGTGTTAATTTTGCCTTTTGCGTGTAACTCAAAGTTTAACCACAATGGTGAATGTCAATAAAAAGAATTGATAGAGTAACTGATTACATTTGAGATGAACTGAGTGAGAAATAAGTTGGTCCAGTAAAACAGAGGGAACAATTTTTAAAAAGGAAAACAAAATTATGAGGTTAAATTGTCTGACCATTGTTATTTATCTAATTAAGTTGAAAGAGCTACCAGTAGAATAGCAGTGTTCTGACTTGAGAGCCCTGTTCTTGAACACAAAATTATACTGTCCCCCAGAGTGATGATCTGGGATGGTGAGAGAATGATCTGTTTCAAACATCATGTGCTCTAACACAGAGCAACTTACCAAAAGTTTAATGGAGACTTACAAAGTAACCAAGAAACCTTACTTTTTCCTGACTTCATTTCCTTAGAAGTCATGGTTTTCCATTCATGACTTAGGACCAGATTAGAAATTAGACTCCTCAGAGATCTTGTGTATTTTACAAAACTGGTACTAGGGGATTTTTTCTCTTTTTTTTTTTTTTTTTTTCAGGTTTATTTATTTTGGAGAGAGAGAGAGACAGAGTGTGAGTGGGGGAGGAGCAGAGAGAGAGGGAGACACAGAATCTGAAGCAGCCTCCAGGCTCTGAGCTGTCACAGGGCCCGACCGGGGATTGAAGCCACAAATCAATGAGATCATGACCTGAGCTGAAGTCAGACGCTTAACGGACTGAGCCACCCCGGTGCCCTGGGGGTTTTCTGTTGAAGTTTCCTCACAGGCAATGAGCAGCACCCTCATAAACACTGAGCAGGTTGAGATAAAACAGAAACAGGATTCCATTCTGGTAGCAGCCTCCAGGCTCTGAGCTGTCAGCACAGGGCCCAACGGGGGATTGAAGCCACAAACCATGAGATCATGACCTGAGCTGAAGTCAGACACTTAACTGACTGAGCCACCCAGATGCCCTGGGGATTTTCTGTTGAAGGGACCTCACAGGCAATGAGAAGCACCCTCATAAAGACTGAGCAGGTTGAGATAAAACAGAAACAGGATTCCATCCTGGTGCTCAGTCTGGTGAGTCTTCCTTGTCTCCCAGCTCACAGAGCATCCTTACATTACAGTGATGGCTGAAGGGAAAGAGAGGATAGGAAAAGAAGAGACAGGAGATCAATTTCAGAGAAGAAGAATTATCCTTGAAGCTTAGAGAATTAGTAAGATCATGGTCAGAAAGGGCCATGTAATTTTAGTAAAAGCATTTGGATTTCAGCCTGAATTCACTCTATATGCTTTGTAGAAAAATCAGTCTGTCTGAGATTCATGGAATGATGGACAACTACTCTCTGTCAAAGTGTTTTAAAAGAAGAATCTATTCTAAAATTAAGGGTTTAATTTTGAAAGGTTGATTTACACTTATTATTTTCATTTACCAGATGAAGGAATGGGGATATGGCAATGTTACAGTTCCTGTGAAAGGCTCACACAGCTAATAAGTAATACATTATTTACTTTCCTTCAACTGTAGAATGAATAAGTCATGAAGCTGGTTTCAGCACAGTTAGTCTGACCACAGAGCTCATGCTCTTCAGCACTAGGAAGGACTGTGCTGTAACCAACCCAAGAAATGAGGATTGGAACTATCCCAGTGAGGACCGAGGCAACTGTGCTGATTTTCATGGTATTTTTAGAAGTAGAATCAATAGTGTTTTTTTTAAGGTGGAGAAGGGAAGAAGATGACGCTCATATTTCTAAACTGGCCAAATGGTTAAATGGCAATGACATTTACTGAGGTTAGACAAGAGTGAAAGTAAGATTGAGTTAAAGCTGGAGTCTGGTAGAGATAAGTTTGGTAGAGACAAGACAGTTTTGGAAATATTTTATTTATAATATTTTGGCAAAAGAAGAGTGAGAGTAATTGCCAAAGAAGATTTGGTTTTGGGAGCTGAATTTGATAAGATTCTGAGAGCTGGCAATTTTTACTTGGGATTTTTCATTATAAACATTATTAAAGCAATGGATGTAAATGAGATTGTTCACAGAGATTAAAGTGGATGAGAGATAGCAGTAACTATGGATGATGGTTAAGGATCACCAATAGTTAATGAATGGTCAGGAGAAAATTGTCTTTAAAGGAAAATGAGAAGATGCAACCAGAGAGATGGAAAAAAAATCAGAAATGTTTAGTATTAGAGCATTTATCTTTCTGCAGCTTACAATAATGCAGTTACAGTATTTTACATTTTACAGTTACAGATGTCAGGATGTGAGGCAACACTGGCACTTATACAGAAGTATTTGACCTTTTTGAGAAGTGGTATGTATGTATGAATCAGAACAATAATTTTGAGAAATTCTACTCTGTATCATCTTTAAGAATAGATTGCATGATTAGATTAAAATGTTGGTGTAGAGTTTCATTATTGGTAGGATAGTTCCATGAATTTATTTATAGAAATGTGTTTCTCTTGCATATATTTGTTTATAAACACTGCATCAGATTATATACAACATTTTTATTATGCATAATTGCATAAACCTCAATTTTAAAATGTCTCAGAAGTTTCTGAGGGCATGTGTTTTAGTAAATTTAGTAAATTAGATACAGAGATGTAAGCATGAGTGACACTTGCAATAATGCTGTAATACAAATCTATTAGATCCTATAGGAACACAGAAGGGATCAAATAAGTCACCAGAGCCTTGTGTATGGATCTTAATTATGTCTTGAAGGATGCTTTTCAAAAATTTTTGATGGAACTTTCCATTATTGTTTATGCACTTTTGTCCATGAGAAGCTTAGACATTACACTGATATTTTTATCAATTCAAATACAAGGGAGTCGAGAAGATATCAGAGTATTACTGATGGTAACATCAGATGCATAAAATATCTCTGGGAAGGAGTAAAATTTCAAGATGGCTTAAGCACATGACTGTAGGCATTCTTGGTTCGGAAGATAAGAATCAAGGTTACCAATAACCCTTCCTTTAACACATCTATCTCACTGCAACTTTGCCCCGCTTAAACTTTTGTAATTACTAAAGACCTCATCAACAAGTTTAAGACTATCTTCACTGTTCCTTCCCATCTTTGTATATTCATGTTGCCCTTGGGATTTTATGAAAATTTTCATCTAATAGTCATCTAAGAAAAGCGATTTAATATCCACAGGAGCATAATGGTTTAGTTGCAAGAATCAGAGCTTATTCCTTTCTCCGTATTCTCTATTTCCACTCTAGGTTTGTGTGTTCTTTGTATTTGTCTTCCACTTGGTTTATTCACACCATTTTCTGGCTTCTTATCTCATATTATCTAATACTGCATCATTGTGGAATATAATTGTATGACCATGGAGACATAATTTTCCTTATTTTATTTGCAATCACAAAATACAGTACTATTCTTTCTCTCTTAGAAAAACCAGAAGTAGCTTATTTTTACCTTTTGCAATCAGATCTACAACTAGTGCCCCAAGTAAATTTCTCATTAACTAAGAAACTGCTCTATGTGTGTATACATAGAACATTGATTTTTTATTGCTGAATTCCACCCATGGGCTTCACAGACAAACTTGCCTCTGACTGGATCTTACTTTTACTCCTGTTGTCCATTGTTGTACCTTTTAAAAGTATTCACAATTTCACTGGACTGACATAACTTTACAGAAATAGCCTCTATTCCTTTCCAAACTGCCAGTTTCCTGGCTTTGCTCATCACGGTTACCATCCATATTCAACTGCTCATTCCATACTTTGATTATCACACTCTTTCTGGTTTTTTCTCCTCTTTATATCAGTATCTTCATCATGCCCTGCTTTTCTTGCTGAAGATGAGGTCACAATTAGTATTGCTGCCATGGAATCTTCAAATGATCAGAAAAGACATTTTTCTACTACAAAATAACTACACATATGAATGAATAAATATTTTGGAAATATGCATCTACCAAATGCTATAAACAAGCTACATGAAGACATGTAATAAGTTTAGGGAACTTCAAAAATGATTGAATGATCAAGCATCTAATTATCCAATATTCCTAATTTCTCTCTCACACTTATTTTTTATTTACATTTTGACATGTGCCTTCAACTCCTAAAGTCATGATTGCCTTACTTAAAAACAAACAAAAAAATTGCTAACCTAATTTTCCAGATATCCCATTGAAAACATTTTAAACTTCTGGCAAGCCATTTAAATTCTTTGATCATTAGATAAGTTATATGCAAAATAAGTAAAATTAATGTTCTTCTTGAAGGGCATTTTTATTTAAATATTGGAGATGATTTTTGCACACAGTCTGACATAAAGCCTTGTAAATAATAGACAGCATCTCAATAATTGGTATCTGATGTACTGTTTTCACTATTATTCCCAATCATATTTTATAATAATTATTATCAAATTCTAACAGATGGACCAATTTAACCATTTGAGGTCATTTTTAATATTTTGGCATAAATTTTGTAGTACCTGTGTGTTTATTGTATAGTTACTATCCATCCTGTGTGTTAATCCCAGAGTGTTGTCAATCAACTGGAATTAAGTTTCATTACTATATTTACAGGTAGCAAAATCCTAAATTGGTCAAAATTGAAGGGGAGTTCTGTCGGTGATGACAGTGATAATGAGAAAAAGTAACTAATTAAGTGTTCTTATATTATCTTTAAGTCTCTAGGGATACAGAGAACTATCTGAGTCAGCATACATTTCTGAAGACATATGCATTACCAAAAAGAATGTTCCTTTCCAATGACACCCAATTCCACCTCGTCTCCTTCTTGTTGCTGGGGATCCCAGGGATGGAAACATTGCATGTCTGGATTGGCTTTCCCTTTTGTGCTGTGTACATGATTGCACTCATGGGGAACTTCACTATTCTGTTGGTGATCCAGGTTGAGAGCAGCCTACACCAGCCCATGTTTTACTTCCTGGCCATGTTGGCTGCTATTGATTTGGGTCTGTCCACAGCCACCATTCCCAAGATGCTTGGAATCTTCTGGTTCAACCTCAGAGAGATCATCTTTGAAGCCTGCCTCGTGCAGATGTTTTTCATTCACAGCTTCACACTTATGGAGTCAGCAGTCCTGTTGGCAATGGCTTACGACCGCTACGTGGCCATCTGCGACCCACTTCGATATAGCACCATCCTCACCAACAAGGTTGTTTCTGTGATTGGTGTTGGTGTGTTAGTGAGAGCATTTATTTTTGTGATTCCATTTGTGTTTCTTATTTTGCGACTGCCCTTCTGTGGGAATCATGTCATTCCCCATACCTACTGTGAACACATGGGTCTGGCTCGTCTGTCTTGTGCCAGCATCAAGATCAATATTATTTATGGCTTATGTGCAATTTGTAATCTAGTATTTGACATCATAGCCATTGCCCTTTCTTATGTTCAGATACTCCGTGCCGTTTTCCGTCTTCCTTCCCGTGAAGCCCGACTCAAGTCCCTCAGCACATGTGGTTCTCATGTGTGTGTAATTCTTGCCTTCTATACACCGGCCCTCTTTTCCTTTATGACACATCGCTTTGGCCATAATGTCCCCCGATATATCCACATACTCCTGGCCAATCTTTATGTCGTAGTGCCACCAATGCTCAACCCTGTCATATATGGCGTCAGAACCAAGCAGATTTATGACCGTGTGAAGAAAATAATATTAAAGAGACAAGCAAAGGAAAAAGAATGACACCTAATGCATGTGCAGTTCAATATGAAATTTTATGAAACTTAGAGAAATTCCTTCCCATAAAAATTATGTTAAAGTATGTATCTGTATTGGCTCTGTTTGGTAAGTATTTAAATGTATTTAATTTCCACCTGCTTTTCAGACCTCTTCTCAATATCCATTGCTGCAAACTCTTCGTCACTTAAAATTTCAGTTAGCGGGCCATGTCATTTTCTCTATTCATTTCAATATCTGATTGATATTCATATATCACAAGGTTTGAATGCATCCATTGCCACAAGATTGGTTGATGTTTCATGGAGCTTCTTTCTTCTCCAAACACAATGGTTTTCTGAGTATATATTTTCATAAGTGGAAGCTGCTGGGGATATAATGGTAACTATTCTACCTTCCCTGACTTTATGGAATTTAGAGTTTAAAATTATCAGCAAACTCAACTTACAAACTTATTCCTTTTTTTTTTAGCCTTTTAAGGTCTTGATATTTAATGTTGTCTCCACTTAGAAGTATCAAAGTATTTATATTTAAACCAGTCTGACAGCTTTCATATTTCAAATATACCTAATTCAACATAGTTATTGTTATTTTTCTAGTAATTAAATCTCAGATTTACTTGCTCTCTTTCACGTCAATGTGAGATACTGATATTTAACAACAAAGATTGTTTTAGAATTTTTAAATCATTACTGTAAGTCTCATTTGCTTTGCTTTGCTTTTATACATAATTTTATAGTTATTTTTGCCATTGTCCTGCATATGCCCATGCAACTTATCAAATTTTAATATAAACCAGTAGTTTTACTGCTTTCTATTCAAAAAGGATCTTTAAAAAATTTGTCTCTTTTTCTACTTTCTGAGGTATATATTATTGCTGGTTTAATTTACTTCTTATACATTTTGAAACTCACAAACATAGGGTTATTGTTTTAGAAAGTCAATATTCTTGTAAATGTTTCCAAATATTTACTACATCTATTGTTATTCATTCCTTCTTGCTTCTTTAGAATTTCATCTGTAATGATTTTACACGTCTGAAGAATAAACATAAATATTTCCTTGATGCAATTTTCCTGGTGAGGAGTTTTCTTTTCTTTGCCTAAAACAACTTTGTTTCATTTCATTTTAAGGTTATTTAGAGGATATAGAATTATAAGTTAACTGGGAATCTCCTAGCCTTATGAAAATGTGATTATATATATAATAATTTTATAATTATAATTATATATATAACATATATAATGAAATGATTATACAATCAAGTTAATTCTTACATCCATCACCTCACATACTGACCTGTTGTTTTTTTGTGGTGAGAATACTTAAGATTTACTCTAACAAATTTTAAGAATATAATGCTGTGTTATTAACTGTAATCATCATGCTGTACATTAGATCCCATCACCTAGTCATCTTCTAATAGAAAGATTGTACCCTTTAACAATATCTCCCTCTTTCCCCCACTCCTTAGCCAATGATCTACTCTGGCTCTATGAGTTTGACACTTTTCGATTCCATATAAAAATGAGATCTTATAGTATTTGTCTTTCTGTATCTGGCTTATTTCACTTAGTATAATGTCCTCTAGGAGAGATTTCTTTTTTAAAACTAATTATTTAAATATACCACATTTTCTTTATCCATTCATTTGTCGACAGATTCCTTTGTTGTTTCCTTATCTGGGCTACCATGAATGGTGATCCAGTGAACATAGAAGTGTACTTATTTCTTTGAGTTACTGATTTCATTTCCTTCAGATATTTATCAAGAAGTGGAGTTGCAGTATCAGAGTAGTTATATCTTTAATATTTAAAATTTTTTTAATGTTTATTTATTTCTGAGAGAGAGGGACAGAGCATGAGTTGGGAAGGGGGAGAGAGAGAGAGAAAGACATGGAATTGGAAGTGGGCTTCAGGCTCTTGGTTGTCAGTATAGAGCCTGACATGGGGCTCAATCTCACCTGAGCTGAAGTTGGATGGTTAATTGACTGAGCCACCCAGGCGCCCCATATTTTTTGAAGAAACGTCATACCTTTTTTCTGTAATGCTTGTACCAAAGCTATTACAGTAGGTCATTAAATTTTAAGTACAGTGGAGACAGAGTTTTTGTATTCCATACTAATCTCTACCAATTCCTTGGTCTATGTCTTTGGGAAGGCTACTTAACTGATCTAAGTTTGTTTAACCTATCTAAGCAATTCAGTAAAGGGAATTATACTTCTTTCTGCCTCTCAGAGTTACTTTGGGTATTACACTTGCATGTAACAGATAGATATAAAAACATGAATAAATATAATAAAAGTCACTACATAGAAGTTGGTATCATTATAATTTTAAAATCACACCAGTGTAGTTTTGTCTCTGTTTCCCATTCAAAATATCATGAACGCAAAACATTTTACCCTTCCCACCTAGGCAAATGTATTGAAATCTAAAATGATATTTCAGAGATTCACCCAATAATTATTTGCTTTACCTCTATGTTCTACCTATGATGTTTTATTCATTTTCTATAATCAGAAAAATCAGTATATTTTACTTTTAAATATAAGTCTACTACATTTAATCATACACAAACTTCTGATATCTTTGATATTTTATTATTATGTCACTGACAAATATTTTACACCCAGAGAAAACAAACAATAATATATAAAAACTTGTACATCTTCCAGCCAACATAAAACTTAAATATTACATGCAAACTAGCAACATTTCTGTACCCATTACCTTCTCTTCTCTTCTAGGTATAACCACTATCTGAAACTTGATGTCAGTGATTGACACACATGCTTCATTTTTTAAAAACTCTTGAGAGATGCATTCATAAACACAGGTTGTTGGGGTTTTTTGGTTTTTCTTGAGAAATTTGTATAAAGGAAATCATAATGAATGTGCATTTGTAAAGCATTGTTTTCCACACAACATTTTTGTTTTGGAATATATTCTTACTGATATTTTCCTGGCATTTATCATTGCATTCCATATGTACAGCAAGTTTAATCATTATCCTCGTATTCTACTTTTAGGCTATTTTCAATTTTTTTTAAGCAATCAAAGCTTCTCATTATTTAGGGGACAATCCTAAGGTGTTTTCAGTCCTTCAGAGACTCTACTACAATATTGTTGCCACAATGGTAACCAGCACGGCAATTTTACTGGAGTTTTTGTCTTTCCTATAGTAGTATCCCACTTCATTACTGCGCTTCCTGGGATCAATCTCCAGATTAACTAAATGCTCCTAAGTCCTTGTCTAAGGCTATGTTTCCAGAGGAGCCCAAAGTAAGATATGGGCACTAACACACATTAGTGGATTAATACAGTAGAATTGTTCAATGAAATATGGATCTAATTCTCTCTCAGGTTTGTCTCTGTGCATGTGTCTGTGTGTGTGTATCACTCTGTAATGAGAAGCTAATTGTTCTATAATCATTTAATTATTAGTCCATCATTTTCCCCAATGACGGACAATATAGAAATGTTATATACGTATACTGTATTTTATATGAAGTAAATGGTTAAAATTAAGTGAATCCCTTCGGTCTCAATATGTGGGAGCTAAAAATTTTCTTCCTATTTTTATTTCTGACTGTATTTTCATCTCTTTCATAAGTGACAATTTAGCTGAGAATCAGTTTTGAAATTGACAATTATTTTTCTCCAGAATAGTAAAAACAGTATTTAATTCTTAACTGATGTTTTTGTTGTCTTTAAGAACTTTTTACCTAGCCAGGTTATCTTTCCTTTTTTGGTTTCTTAATTTTCTTATTTATGTGTCCTTTTATTTTCTCTTTATCTTTGATCAGTTGAAATTTTAATATATTGGTGTGATGTTATATTTTAGCTGTAATTATATATTATATTACACATTATAGGCTGATAACTATTTCAAATAAACTATTGATGTAAATATTTATATTTTTTGTAGTTAGAAAGTTCTCATCCATATATTTTTTAAAATGTTTTATTTATTTATAGAAGAGAGAGAGAGAGAGACAGCGTGAGCAGGGGAGGGTCAGAGAGAGAGGGAGTCACAGACTGAAACAGGCTCCAGGCTCTGAGCTGGCAGTCAGCACAGAGCCCGACGAGGGGCTCGAACCCACAAACCGCCGCGAGATCATGACCTAAGCGAAAGTCGGACGCTTAACCAACTAAGCCACCCAGGAGCCCCAATTCTCATCCATATTTTAATATAGCTCCTTCATCCTCTTTTCGGGTTTCTTCTTTTAAAAATTCTATAAAAACTATTCTTAATTTATGCTCCAATTATGTAAATATTATTCAACAACCTCTCATTGCTTTGCTTTTATACTATACCTTTAGTGAATTATTCAGTATTATTTGGACATTTTCTGTAGTTATTTTTTAGGACTCCCACTTTTTCTTTGATTTATAGTCAACAATGATAAAGTGTGACTGTAATAATTACTACATGAGTCTCCATTTTCTAGTTGGTTGTTTCCTTTTACTCAATTATTATAATATATATGTTAAAATTTTAATCTTTTGTTTTTGAAGTTGAGAGATATAAATATTTCAATTATTCTTCATTATGTTTGGTTATTTCTATTTTTCTGGACTGGTTTGTTTTCTTACTGTGAATGTTTTAGTTGACTTTACATGTTGCATTTTATAGGTTTGAAGATCCCTGTTAAGTGGGATATTTCCCTATTTCCTTTTACTCTCTTTTTAAAACCTCTTTTTTTCCCTTCTTCATGTTGTACTTGCTCACTTTATCCTCTCTTCTATAAATTTCACCATCATTGTACCTATAAATCAATTCCTGTCCAGAAATTTTGTGATAGTCTCTACCAAAAATCCTGTGATCTTCAGGCAAAAATTTGTCTTCTAATTGGAGTTTAAGAATATCTGAGAGTCAGTGACCAGAAAGTGCTTAGATCATTTGAGTTCAGAGGTTTACAGTGTGATCTGTAAACTGTGGCCATACACCTTCATGGAAGTATAAGCACCAAAAAATTATCCCCAGCAGTTTTTTTCAGCTTTCATTCTGATGTAATAAATCCTACCCTAGACTTGACTTTGAATAGTAGAGTTTGTTTTAGGTTTCCAACTTTGGTGGAATTTTTTTTTTTTTTTTTTGAGAGACAGAGACAGACAGCGTGAGCAGGATAGGGTCAGAGAGAGAGAGGGAGATACAGAACCCGAAGACAGGTTCCAGGCTCTGAGCCAGCTGTCAGCACAGAGCCCAATGCAGAACCTGAACCCACAAGCTGTGAGATCATGACCTGAGCCAAAGTTGGACACTTAACCAACTGAGCCACCCAGGCACCCCATAAAGGGAATTTTTTAATTGAAGTATAATAAACATACAATGTTATATTAGTTTCAGATATACAATATAATGATTCAACAATTCTATACATTACTCATTGCTCATCATGGTTAAGTGTACTCTTTATCTCCTTTACCCTATTTCATCCATTCACCCCTCCCACCTCCCCTTTGGCAACTACCACGTTGTTCTTTGTATTTAAGAGGTTCTGGTTTTGTCCCCTTTTCTTTGTTTATCCATCTGTTTCATTCTTAAAATTCCACATAGGAATGGCATTTGTCTTTCTCTGACTTATTTTATTAAGCAGTATATTCCATATATATTCCATTACCTTTTCTCCTTTCTTCCCTTCTGTCTGTCATCCTCCCCATGGGCTGGGGAAATATATAGCAGCCTCATCAAACTGTGCACCATAAGCAATTATGAGCCTGTCTTGATCTCTCTATTTTCATACATACCCAAATAGGGAATGGAGTTGTATCCTTCATGTGATGCTCCCCAAAGGAGAGCCTTCAAATGAAACCCTCTAGGGCCTCATCTCTGAAGGACAAGAGGGTCCCAATGGCCCTTTTTTATGCCAAGTCCTACACTGGGTAGAAAAATCCACCAGGGACTTCTGCCCTTCTCTAGGGATAAAGATGCCAACTATCCAGAATCAGTGCAGTGCTGTGCACCTGAGCCTAGGTGAACCAACTATCCTCCTCGCCTGAAAGATAAGCCATCACCCATCATGAGGACATTTAACACTGTAAAAGCCAGTATTTGAATGTGATCAAGCCCAAGCAGAGTAGATTCTAAGTGCAAGCTCATCCACCTACTATGCGATTGAGCAAGCCACTTATTCTCATTAAGATCTAATATTCTTTTTATATGGGAAAGGGTAAATAAAGTGGTATCTACCTCATATGCTTCATGTAAAGTAACATATTGTGTGCCTGATAGTATGTCTTTTACACAATAAGTATTTAATAAATATAATAACAACTAGAAAATTCTACTAACTTTGTGAATGCTGCCAGTTCATTTTATTTCAAAGAAATTCCCTCATGATTCTTCACAAAGTCAAAATAAACTCAAGCTCCCAAATGCAGTTTAAGGTCCCAGCGTGTGATTCTCTGCTGCCCTTCTCCATTTAGCAACTTTCTTACACTTCTCACCAGGGCCTTCTTGATCTCCAGTATCTCCCAAATATATCATATTTTCAGACTTCTGTAAACTGTATTTAACAATTCTTGTTATACAATATTTTTAAATATTTATGGGGGGGGAGGGCATAAAGAGGGAGACACAGAATCTGAAACAGACTCCAGGCTCTGAGCTGTCAGCACAGAGCCTGATGTGGGGCTCAAACTCATAAACTGTGGGATCATGACCTGAGCTAAAGTTGGATGCTTAGCCAACTGAGCCACCCAGGTGCCCCATTATACAATATTTTTAACACAGAAAGCCATATAAGTAGACTGTGAACTCGAAGTTCAGCACAAATAATAAGACATTAATTAGAATGGAGGCATGCTACGTACTCCTCTCTCATTTCCTCAACAGATGTGACTATTACTGTCTCAACTTTAGTGTTTATTGTCATCACACTTTTTTTTTTTTTCACTTTCTTACACATGCAAAAGTTCAGAAACAAGTGGAAACCACTGCTCGGCACTGATCAAGTCCCAGTTTATGTTTCCTAAATGCCAAATTCCGGTAAAATATTGTTCAACTGGCAAAACATTGACTTATCTTCTTAATTATCTGATGCAAGGATTAACAGTCATAATTTTTAAAGAAAGAGTGACCATACATGCCAAACTGTCTTTTTAAATTCTTTTTTTTTTTCTTTTACTTGCTCCTGTAATTCCTTAACAGTCATGAGAGCTCTCTGATCCCTTCAAATGCAACTTTAACATTTAATATGTAGCAGAGTTGTTCCAGTTATTCCAAAACAGTGTTAATTAACCAGATTGTGTGTTCATCATCATCAGAACCACAAATTTTCAAATCTTGTGATTTTTTTTTGTTTTTTATTTTTATACTTTTATAAATGTGTATTAATTAGAGCATCTGGGTGGCTGAGTTGGTTAAACATTTGACTCTTGCTCTTGGCTCAAGTTATGATCTTGTGGTTTGTTAGTTCAAGCCCTGCATCAGGCTCTGTGTTGGCAGTGTTGGCAGATCCAGCCTGCTCTGGATTCTGTCTCTCCCTTTCTTTGCCGCTCCCCCACCTAAAAATAAATAAATAGACTTTAAAAATAAAATATTTATTTATTTTAAGAGAGAGAGAGAGCACAAGTTGGGGAGAGGCAAAGAGAGAGGGAGATAAAGGATCCCAGAAGATGTGGGGCTTGATCTCACAAATAACGAGATCATGACCTGAGTCAAACCAAGAGTTGGACACTTAACCAACTGAGCCACTGAGGTGCCCCTTATTTTTATTTTTTAAGTAAACTTTATAAAACTTTTTAGATCAAAGAAAAATGGAAAGGTAGTATAGAGTTCCCATTACCCTTCACTGTTTTCCCTGTTATTACCAATGTACATGAGTACAGTACATTTTTTAAAAATGAAGAAAGAGGGTGTATAGAAAACCAACATGACTATAGCATGGGAGCCACAAGTGCTCAGTGCCTTTTGATGGGTATTTTGCAACTTGAGGTGTATATAGCACAGAGGATGTCATCATAAGAGATTCCAACCCATACCAGGATGAAGATGAGGAGGAAAGCAGCTAAGAGACCATGGATGGTATTGATTTGAATGTTGGCACAATCCAATTTGGCCATGCTCATGTGTTCACAGTATTATGGGCAGTAATGTGATCATCACAAAAGGGCAGACAGTAAATTAGGTAGACAGTGTGCATAAGACTGCACTCAGTGCAATACCCTTTCCAGACTGTCAGGATGGTTGTACAATGGAGTGATGCACAGACAGCCACCTGGTGGTCAAAGGCCATTACTAGCAGTACTGCAGACACCATTCCTGTGTATGAGAAACATCTGGCCCACACAGGATCCAAAGCCAATCTCATGAGCATTAAACCAGAACGTATTCAACATATGTGGTACCAGGAACGTAGAGAGGGCCAGATAAACACAGGACTCAAGATGATTCCCTCTATCTATGTCACTACTTGAGTTGTTACACTGCAAATAAGAGCCAAATGTAAATGCAACAGAAGGGCAAAGAAATCCAGGCACGGAAAGTCTCCAGCCCTGGGATGCCTAAAAGAACAAAGTGTGGACAATGGAGCATGGGTTATATTTTGGTGGGGCATTCTGGAATTGGCTGAAATAGGAGGAGATGTGATTAATTCCTAGAAAGAAAATAAAGCATAATGCCTTAAATAATTAGTTCATATTTTAGTAGAGTGCAAGAGAAGACAGTGATAGTGTTTCTTGTCTATTGAAGAAAGGAAAATTCCTGGCACTGAACACTGTTTGAATGTAGGGAACCAAAGTTTTATGACAAGTAATAGGATAGCCTGTGCCAAGAAATGATATAATATATTCTGTAGTTCTGAAGTAAAATAATCTATATTCTGATACTTTTTTATGAGGAAACATTGGTATCTGGATTAATAGATAATGTAAGGACTTCCCAAAGTGAGCATGTTAAGGACAAACCTAACAAGTCATTAAGGCAGAGAAAGACAGATGTGGGCCCCTAAGTATAGTGACGCTAACATAAAGAAATATTATATGCCAAGTAACTTAAGTATGTTTCATTTGATATTGATGTTCACATAAATTCCAATTAAAAAATCACCTCTAAAATCAATAGGTATCCTTATGAAATTATTCAACAAACATTCAGAGATAAACACCATCAAACAAATCTTAAACTGAAATAAGTACAGGAAGGTTTAACTAGTAAAAAACCAATTTCAGAGCCAAAATATTTCTTATTACAGCAATGTGCATCCCTTTGTTCCTGGGATGATGAAAGAACATAAAGTAAGAAGGAAGACTTCAGGTTTTTCCTTGTTTCCTATATCTAAGGAGAATATCTCCTAAGAATAAAAATTCTTAGTGGTCAGAAGAAGTAAAAGAAAGATTTGAGAAAGTACTAATCATGGACATAGCTCCCCCAAGTCAGGGTGAGGTCATATATTCTTTGTCTTTATCCCGAACACTATCCATAAGACTTGTCCTATTTTCTGATGAGGAAAGTTTTTTAACACAGAAAATCAGACATAGTAAGAAAAGACAAGAAACCTGGAGAGTGCAGAAAATAAGGACAGGAACATGGAGGTGAATAGAAAGTAGAGAATGAATGAAGCCAAGAGCTGATATTTTTTAAAGCAAAAATTAATGAGCTTCTGTCAGAATTGATAAAGAAGAAAAAAAGGAGAAGGAAAGGGAGAAAGAGAGAAGATGATTTCTCAAAGTCAGGAATGAAGCATGGTATATCACTCTAGATACTGCAGACATTTACAGTTCTATAAAAACAAAAACGACCATGTAGATCAAATGGACCGATTCCTCAAATTCCACAAATTGCCACATCTTATTAATATGGAATAGATGTTTAAATTGCCCTAGAACTATTAAGTCTCATTTTTAAGTCTCTGTGCCTCCTCTTAATTAGCCAGAGGGAAATCCTGGGCAAAATGGACAGCATCATGTATAGTCTGCAGACCAGATTGTATATTGTAGAGACAATAATGGTATCATTATACCATCAGCAATAGGATCCTTTCCACTAAGCCTCGTTCTGAGGGCTTACTACGGTCACTATGATTCCAGTTGCCTTGATAGGAGTTCTTCAGAGAACAAAGCTTGAGTCAGTAAAATTCCATGGAGTAAAATCCGAGGAAGGAGGACTGGGGGCCACGGGAAAGATGAAGGGAAGGGGAAAAGTCACTTTGAGGGTTTGTTCTCTAGTGTGTGGTTGTTCAAGGCAACTGATCTTGTAGTGACCTTCATAAGCCCCTACATTGAAAAGTGACATTTTACTTCTCCAGATATTAATGTTGGTTCAGGACCCATATCTTATAATCCCCCAAGATTCTTGCTATTTCTCTTCCCAGTGCATAGTCTTGATAATAAATGATCACATGTCCCTTTCTGGAAGACCAGGGTACATTCAGCTGCTCAGCAGGGTCCTTCTTCAAGGGGGGACAAGTCCCCACTTCAGTGGGCTCCAGGCTTCAAAGCTGTCTTAAGACTGAAATCAGGACATCATTCCTGACCTGCAGAAAGTAGTCCAAACAGAAACTTTCCTGGGTTCCTAGGTTCCCCTCAGGAATACATTTCTCACAGCCACGATGAGGAGTGTTTTCTAGGCTCTGCAGGGTAGGCTTAGGGGCTGGCTGAGCAGGTATTCATGATAAATACACTCTAACATTTTGTGTCCCCGGAAGTCTTTGGAAACTTTCCTTTATGGTATTTTTCAGAGAAATTCTGGCATTTCAGTTCATTTTACTGAGGACCCTCTTTGAGAGCAGGTTTTAGTTGAACATCTCACTGTTGGAACCACTCCCAAATACACGGAGTCCAGAATCTCTATTTAATATACTCATGCTACAGTTCAACCTCACACTATGTCACATTTCTTTCACTCACATTCAGTACTCAGAGTTTAGTATCACACATGTTCCCCAGGTGTCTATCTGTATAAAGTGGCAAAATCTTGGAATTCTTTTGGTGAGTATATTTTACCCACTGGAGCCTGCTGGCATTCAAAGCCAGTTATAGGCATAGAATTGTAATTTCCCACACAGTAGACACTAGCCATATATGATTATCAAACATCGGACATGTGGCAAATTCAACTGAGGGTACGAATTTTAATCTTTATTTTAATATAAATATAAAATATTTTTTAATTCAACATAATGTTTTGTCTTGCATTTTATTTTAGCCGTTGAAGATTTAGTGTACCAGAAAGATGTGCTTTAAGTGTTAAATACTGGATTAAGAAGGCTTACTTTGATCATTTAAGTGGTATCAAATATTTAATTGGTAGGTATATTAATTTTATGTTTAAATAATTTTTGGATAACATTAAGTTAGATTAAATATTCTATTGAATTAATTTTACTTTTTTTTAGCTTTCATAACATGGTTAATAGAAAAACTACATAGGTGACCCACATTTTATTCTTATTAGACACCATGGTTCTCTGAAACCATAAGAAGTGGTGGGAATTTTTCATGGCCTAGAGCAGCAATCCATTTCAAGTTAGCTACCTCAGGGGGAGACTATTTACCTGAGACAAGAGAACAAGAGCTGCTTCTAATGGTAAAAGGGGGGTTGCCAGAACTCAGGATTTGCTTCATTGAAGTCTACTCACTTAATACTATTCCAATTTTTATATTTTTAAATTTTTTTATTTATTTTTGAGACAGAGAGAGACAGAGCATGAGTGGGGAAGGGGCAGAGAGAGAGGGAGACACAGAATCAGAAGCAGGCTCCAGGTTCTGAGCTGTCAGCACAGAGCCTGATGCAGGACTCAAACCCGTAAGCTGTGAAATCATGACCTGAGATGAAGTCAGATGCTTAACCAACTGAGTCACCCAGGTGCCCCACGTCATTCCAATTTTTAAAGTCCTATTTCTTTCCAATGAATGGTCTAGTAGAGGACGATTTTGTTTTTAGCAAGTCAAAAATGCTTTCTTTCCTTACCTGGACCTTGGGCTGCATATTTAAAGCCCTGAGCTCATTGTTGACTTTATCCAGCTTCTCCATCTTATTTATCACCAATAAATAAATAAATAAATAAATAAAATAAAATCTATACTGTCCTCATTCTTATTAAAATCTTTGGCAGAAATACTTGGACACTCAAAAAGGTTTGCCTTCCTTAAGCCCTTGGTTACAGAAGGTAATAATATACATAACAGTTTTGTCATTGCATTCTACATATGACCAATGTCTCTTTTGCCAGTGGCAGCTGGGGCCTTACTGTCGCTAAGGCTCATTAGATAATGAACTAATTCCAAATTCCATTCTTAAGAATTTGTTACCCAGGAGCCACTTTTGGTATCTGTATTTACGTCAACTAAGGTTCAGAACTACTAACAGTATTAAAGAATAAAGAATTTATTATAGGAGTTAGATGCAATTGTGGGAGGCAGTAGGGAGAAAATAGATCCCGAAACAAATTTGCTAGCCAGATTAGGCCTGCATGAATAAGATGGTGTTTGCAGAAAACTAGGTACTTTCAGTTTCTGGGATGGAATCATAAAGGAGTGTGTCAAAATTCAAGGGAGGTGGTTTGTTTTTCCTGGCGACTGCCTCTGTGTTTGCAAGTAAATACCCGTGGTAGATTTGTGATGACTGTTGGTCAGCAGGTCAGTAGCCATGGAGAGCTGTGCATGAAGCTGAGGGACATAGGGAGAAATTAGAATCCTCTAGGATCGCTGTGTTTCTGTCATTGCCTGAAAACAATATTGAGCTACAGAAAATAATGGTGTCGTTTCACATTTGCTACCACGGCTTATGCATTTCTTATGTGACCACCTCTCAACCGGAAATTACAGGGAAGAGAATTGTGGGAAACAGAGTGCTAACAAGTTAGTCACAGAGCAGTCACCGAGGCACATTTTATCGACTGTGCTTGTCCAAATGAGCATAATTAAGTCTCAGTTAATAGTTCGGGGAATTAGGGGTGCCTGGGTGGCTCAGCCGGTTAAGCGTCCGACTTCGGCTTAAGTCATGATCTCACGGTTTGTGGGTTCGAGCCCCACATCCAGCTCTATGCTGACAGCCAGCTCAGAGCCTGGAGACTGTTTCAGATTCTGTGTCTCCCTCTCTCTCTGACCCTCCCCTGCTCTCGCTGTCTCTCTCTCTTTCTCAGAAAGGGATAAAAAGAAAAACATTTTAAAAAATAGTTCAAGGAATTAAAAACGCATTGTTTAGTTGATTCATAGTAAATGAATGAAGGAATAAGTGCACTCAAAATTCCATCAAGGTATTTTTAACTATAGCAAAATGGCAGCATTTCATTTTATTGTTTTATCAATTAGCTTAAAAAATAAAGGGAGAATGAGAAAAGTACAAGAGGATAATCAGTTTTAAAAGTTATTAAAATGTAATTTTCTAGTGATGATCGACACTGGTTCAAGAACAAACAGACAAACCAACTATGTAAATGAAAATCAGTCTCGTACAAATTGAAATTTAATATGAAGAAAGAAAAAATGCAAATCAGTTCTGAAGTGTTGAGTTGTTAAGTCAATTATGTTATGAAATAGGTTGGATATAGAAACCAAAGTGTTTAATATTCTTACATCTTATAGCAAAATAAATTGCAAGTAGATTAGATATAAAGTAAGACTTAACACACACACACATATAAACACACACACCCATAACAATATAGATGTTGCGATGTCCATATATAATAAATCTGTTAAGAAGCCCTAAGTTTCAAAGTGATAAGATGCTGCATTATAGATAATATTATCAGTACTGATTTCATTTAAAAATTTAACCTGCCATATGAAAATAAAGTATTAAATATAAAGGATTTATAGAAAAGTGTTAATATGTCAAGTGTAATAAAAAATTCATGCTATGAGATTTTTAAGAAGCTGGGCAGAAAACTTGGGGAGGGCACAAGGAAACTACAGCAAATAACCACAATAAAAATAAGTAAGAACATGACCTGTTCCGTCAGTGTAGAACCACTAGAAAAATCTTTAAATATCCACAAAAACAATTCATAAAGATATCACAAAATCAATTCTGAATTAGAAGTAATCAAAATATTATTCAAATGATGAAAATATAAATAAAATGCAAATGAAAGATTCTAGTGTTTCAAAAGGATTACTGTATCCATATGTATCAACACAGATCTCTAAATTTGATATAAGTGAAACAATTGGCTATGAAATGATACAGTGCATTATCATCTACATGAATTAAAAAATTATAATCCCAACTCCCACAGAGAAAATTGAATTTAAAATGATCAGTTTAGACTCTAAGAAAGACAAGAAAGTATGTGATGATCATTCCTGTCTCTGAGGACAAGAAAAAAACGGGAAGTGGTTTGGGGTAGGAGTCATAGTTCATTTCAACCTAAATGTCTCATGTGTTTGATTAAGAATAACATTAAAGATAAATAAGTCTCAGTAATAATAGTTTTTAATTCCATGTTGTGGGAAGAAAGGTATTAGCTATATGTTTCCTTGTCTTACTTTCGTTGACCTGAGGGAAAAATAGAGAACTTTAAAACGGGGGAGCAAAAAGCACTGTTAGCAAATGTAATGATGGGAAGGGTCATTGCTTGGACTGTTCATTCTCACGCAAAGTGAAATAATGCAAACAGTTCTTGCTTCCACAGTAGGAATTAGTCCTTGACCCTGAAACATCTTGAAAATTATTCAAATCATAGAATCAATAATGGACCCAGATCAAATCCCCTGGAATATCATTTGGTGGCACTAAATTTAGATGGAGAAAAATCTCTGGAAAGAACTCACATTTTCCTTGCTAGATCAAAGTGCTTGGTAAACAAAGGCAAGAGTATCTACTTTTTAGCAAAGACACAGAGCACTCGTTCTCGTATCTGTTTTGTCCTTACACCATAAATGATGGGGTTGAGTGATGGTGGGATAACCAAATAGAGGTTAGCAATGAGAATGTGAATGTAGCGTGGTATGTTGTGTCCAAATCGGTGAGTGAGGAAAGAGAACACTGAGGGGATATAAAAAACACAGATGACCCCAACGTGAGACCCACACGTGCTCAGGGCTTTTAACCGAGCATCTTGTGATGGGAGGCGGAAGACAGTTCGGAGAATGTAAATGTAGGAGATGCCAATAAGGACCAGGTTCAAAAGAAAAAGAGACACCACAAACAGCCCATAGATGGCATTGATACGGATGTTTCCACAGGACAGTTTTGCAATGCCCATGTGCTCACAGTAGGTATGAGCTATTACACGAGCCTGGCAAAAGGGTAGGCGGTAGATGAGATAGATCATGGGAAGCATAAACAGAACTGGACGAACCACAGTGCACATGCTGATACCCACCAGCACCTGGGATGTCAAGATGGTTCTATAGTGTAGTGGAGCACAGATTGCCACATAACGGTCAAAGGCCATGGCTACCAGGACTTCAGCCTCCATGCCAGTGAAGGCATGGATCAAAAACATCTGGGCCACACAAGCCCCAAAGTTAATCTCATGAGCATCAAACCAGAAGATCCCCAGCATGCGGGGCACAGAGGTTGTGGAAAGGGCCAAATCAATAGTTGAAAGGAGGGCCAGAAAGTAGAACATGGGCTCTCTCTGCAGGGTCTGCTCCATCTTGATGATTAGCAAAATGGTGGCATTGCCCAGCAAAGCCACCAGGTAAACAGAGCAGAAAGGCAGGGAGATCCAGGCATGGGCCCCTTCTAGCCCTGGGATTCCAACGAGAAAGAATGTGGCTGGGTGAAAAATGCTCCTGTTGGAATAAAACATCCTCCCAAGTGACAGAGAAGGAGTTGTCATTCCTGGAAGGAGGGAAAAAGAAGCTTCAATAAGATGTGTTTATGAAAATGATTAGCTTAGTGTTTCAATATGTAGTGAAAATGAAAAAGGTTGCTATTTGGAATGGCTTGGTAATATATATTTTTGACTATAAGCTAAACCATACATATTTGAATGGGCCATTCTCAAATAATTTATTCCTCATTTTTGTTTAACACACAAGGCTCATCGGCAAGCCTATGGCAGAGTTAGAAGACACAGAACTTGATATTAAGTATGGAATAATTTTGTATGCCCCATACCTTTTGTAAAGCTCCTGTCTGAAGTGGGGCATGTGAAACATCAAGGATGCACACATGGAAATGCAGATAGAATCCAAAAGGAGATAGGCCAGCTAGAAAGTAAAGTGACATGCACAGAGGTACAAGACACTTCCGTAATTAAGAAATGTATAAATTATCTAATGATTCACTTATGGGCATAGAGAAAATGCCAAGATCCAGCCAAATATCCTGTCAAAAAGAGAGAAACACAATATCAGAAGTTCACGTTATCACAATTAAAAGCACAGACACTCTGGGATGCCTGCCCAGGAGCATACATAGTCTGGGTTGTACACGTACCTCAATACTTGAAACATCCCAGAAAGAAAGATAATGATAACTTTATGTATAGTTCTGCTCATGTCTCTATTTTCCCAAGACCATCCCATGTCATAGCCCACTGCATTTTAGAATGTTGAGGAAATGGTGGTTTCGAGTGGTATTTGAAAGCTTCTTCTTTTACCATATCAGTTCCTCTGGGAAAAACTGCCGATTTCACCGCTGCTACAGAACTAGCATGTACTGAGTTCACTCCTTCTGTCTGACTAACTGGGAACATGGGTAAAAAACTGCCCAGAAGGCTTCAGGTGGCACGCACCTGAAGAAGGCATTTCTGAGCAGCACAGAACTATCTGGAACAACAGTCTGATTGTGAGAGATCTGCCTTCTGTGACTGTGTAAAGAACATAGGAAAGGGTGCTTTTGCAATGTCTTCAAAATAATGAAGAAGCACCTAATTACTCATAAGCTCAATAATGAAATAAGGGAATGTTCTCTGGGTCTCCACCTTGAGGCAGAGTGGTTCAAGATCAGGATGAAGTAGCAGAGACTCCATTTTTGTCCTTTATATAACTCCATATTTCTTGGGGAAACATAACCAGGTAAAAAATAAACACTAAATTCATTCTAAGATTAGGGGTGTGTGTGTGTGTGTGTATGTGTGAGTGTGTGTCTGTGTGTGTGTGTGTCTATGTGTATGTGTCTGTGTGTGTGCGTGAGAGAGAAAGAGAAAGAGGGAGGGAGGGACAGAGACAGGAGTTGTGTTTTTTAACACAATTTGTGTTTTTTTATTCCGTGTTTTGTGTTTTGTGTTTGTTACTTGTATTTTTTAAGAACGGAAACTCCAGGTAACAGCCATCATCCAGTAACAGGATGCTGGCCTGGAACAAGCCTTTTAAAACCCTGATGCCTACCTTGGGTTTATCTCTGAATATAAACTCTCAGTAATATGCCACTGCTCACCTCAGGTATTCATCATGCTTCAGAAGTCTATTTCATTCATTCCCTATAACCCATGGCAAAAACAGAAATTATACTTTATCAACCCACTGTATATTCATTTTGTAGATGGATTTTAAAGCTTTGGATCTCCCAGATATTTTTAAGGAAACTTAACCTCCATTTAAAAGTTGCGAGATTAAACTGGAAACATTAGCAAAAGAAAACAAAAAAATACAATAAAAAATAAAATTTTCAGAAAGAAAAAAATAAAATTTTCACCAAAAAAATGTTGCAACGTTTTTCCCTGTTAGATTCAGAAAATGGACCACATGATGCATTTCATATCATATTAAACCAGCAGTTGTCAGCCACAATTGACCATATCTCTTTTGGCTGACTGTAGTACATACCCAAGAAAATTCATCTTTGATGCTTCTTTCCTCCACAGAAATAGAGACACAAGGAAAATGTCAAGCAGCACAGCTCTATTTGTTGGGTTTTTTAAAAAAATACAATCGAAAGAGAGTCATTTTATACCAGGGCTTTAGCTGCTTATAATTTTAGAAAAATAAGTTAACTCCATTTTCTACTATAAATTGTACCCAGGGATCAAATCCTCTGAGATTACTGGCAAAACTCCTAGATTATGATTTAGAGCAACAGAAACCTAAGGAAAAAGATGGCATAGATAGAATTTATAGAAAGATATTACAAATGTGGGGCAAAAAACCACAAATATGATCATTTGCTTATAACATAAAGATAGATACATTCCATCTCCCTCTATTTTGCAGCCTAATTCTATGGATTGTTGTTTCCTAGATAAAATAGTACTTAATCCAGATTCTAAGCTCAAATAGAACAACCTGGCAGGAGGGGCGCCTGAGTGGCTTAGTCGGTTAAGCGTCCGACTTTCGCTTAGGTCATGACCTCACGGTTCGTGGGTTCGAGCCCCGCATCGGGCTCTGTGCTGACAGCCAGCTCAGAGCCTGGAGCCTGTTTCAGTCTGTGACTCCCTCTCTCTCTCTGACCCTCCCCTGCTCAAGCTGTCTCTCTCTCTCTCTCCTAGAAATAAATAAAAACATGTAAAAAAATTAAAAAAAAAAAAAAAAACAACCTGGCAGGAGACTCATTTTCTTTGTAAAAAAAATTTTTTTTTAATATTTAGGTATTTTTGAGAGAGAGAGAATGAGCAGGGGAGGGGCAAAGAGACAAGGAGACACAGAATCCAAAGCAGGGTCCAGACTCCGAACTGTCAGCTCAGAGCCTGACATGGGGCTTGAACTCATAAACTGTGAGATTATGACCTGAGCTGAAGTCAGACACTTAACCGAATGAGCCACCCAGGTGCCCCAGGAGACCCATTTTCAACCTGAGCTCTCACTATCCCCATGCACTAAACTGACCGTGTGTTCTAGGTTCATGAATTCTTAGCTATGGGGATTGACATCTGTGAATTTTTGGTCCCACTGTCCTTTGTTCATGACTGATCTTCTCAATCTTCCCCCCCCCCCGACAATTTTTCATATCTATCTCACAGAGGCCATAGGGATAAGTGGTAAAAAATTCCAATCCTGGAGCTGGTCTGACTCAGTTCAGATACTGGATTTCCCAGGGGATTTCCTTCCTATATAATATGGAAGAGTTTGTACAGTGTTGTGAGATATTAATTTATCTTTATATATATAGTGGAGTGAGATGTCTGTACCTAGGATTTTCATTATAGGAAATATTTGATTACTAATTTAATTACCAATGTCCATTCAAATTTTATTTTTCCTCTTCGTTATCTATAAAGACATTTTGAGATAAACCAAAACCTGACAGCCTTCGTTGCCAGCCAACCCGCATAAAACCTGACAGCCTTCGTTGCCAGCCAACCCGCATAAGAAACGTTAAAGGATTACTGGTAACTGATGGGAAATGGCAGAAGTTTTTAAATGGCTGTAAATGAAGAAATGAAGATCATTGTAAATATTGAATAATTATATTATCTATTTCAAATATAAAGTCAGCTTTGAACACAGAATGTTTTATTGTACAGCTTTGAATGACAGCAAAAACAAAATAAGTACCTAAGTGGACAAAAGAGTATATTCACTCAAAGATATTATTCCTCCATTAAAATAAAAGTGCATTAGGAAAAAAAAAAAGTGCATTAGGAATCTACACATAATGTACACACTTTTGTTTATAAATGTACATGAAATATAAAAAATAATATATAATACAATTTCAATTAATAAGTCAAAAATACAGAACAACGTATTTTGTTTTTTTTTCCAGTTCAATGTACCTTTTTTATTGTTGTAAATATATATAACATCAAATTTACCATTGTAACCATTTTTAAATTAATAAACGTTATTTTTTTAACAGTTTTCAGTTTACAGCAATACTGAATGGGAAATACAGAAAATCTCCATATACCTTCTGCCATCACAAACGACTTTCTCCACCATCAACTTCCCTCTCCAGAGTGGCACTTTTGTTACCATCAATGAACTGCATTGCCACACTGTTATCACCCAAAGTCCACCATTTACATCAGAGTTCACTCTTGGTGCTGTACATTCAATGGGTTTTGACGAATATATACTGACATGTTTTCACCATGATATTATACAGAATAGCTTTTCTGCCCTAAGTGCCCTCTATACCCTGCCTCTTCATCTCTCCCTTCTCTCTAAACCGGGACAAACGTTACTCTTTTTATTGTCTTCATAGTTTTGCCTTTTCCAGAATGTCACATAGTTAAAAGGATACAGTCTTTTCAAGTTGGCTTTTATTTAAGATACCTCCATATCTTTTCAGAACTTGGTAGCTCATGCCTTTTTAGCATTGAATAATATTCCATTATCTGAATGTGCCACAATTTAAACACTCACCATTGAAGGACATCTTTGTTGCCTCCAAGTTTTGGCAATTAGGCATAAAGATGCTATAAGCCTCTATGTGCACGTATTTATATGGACATACATTTCAGTTTATCAGGATATAAAGCAGGGAGTATGACTGCTAGGTCATATGGTTAAGAATAAGTTTAATTTTTTTTTTCAGCAATCATTTCCTTTTATTTTTTTATTTTTTTATATTTTACAAATAGTTTATTGTCAAATTAGTTTCCACATAACACCCAGTGCTCATCCCCACAAGTGTCCTCCTCCATGCCGATCCCCCCTCCCCCCAACATCCATCAACCTCAGTTTTTGTCAGCATTCAAGAGTCTCTCATGGTTTGCTTCTCTCCCTCTCCCCCACCATTTCGCCCCTTCTTCTCCCCTTTGTTCCTCAGTTAAATTCATCCTAATCCTCCTATATGTGCAAACATATGATATTTGTCCTTCTCTGCCTGACTTATTTCACTCAGCATAACACCCTCAAGGTCCATCCATGTTGCTACACATGGCCAGATTTCATTCTTTCTCATTGCCATGTAGTATTCCATGGTATAGATAAACCACATCTTCTTGATCCATTCGTCTGTTGATGGACACTTAGGCTCTTTCCATGTTTTAGCTATTGTGGAGAGTGCTGCTATGAACATTGGGGTACATGTGCTCCTATGCCTCAGCATTTCTGTATCCCTTGGGTAAATTCCTAGCAGTGCTATTGCTGGGTCATAAGGGAGTTCTATTGTTAGTTTCCTGAGGAACCTCCACACTGTTTTCCAGAGGGGCTGTACCAGTTTACATTCCCACCAACAGTGTAGGAGGGTGCCCGTTTCTCCACATCCTCGCCAGCATCTAGAGTTCTCTGATTTGCTCATTTTAGCCACTCTGACTGGCGTGAGGTGGTATCTCAGTGTGGTTTTGATTTGTATTTCCCTGATGAGGAGGGATGCTGAGCATCGTTTCATGTGTCTGTTGGCCATCTGGATGTCCTCTTTGGAGAAGTGTCTGTTCATGTCTTCTGCCCATTTCTTCACTGGGTTGTTTGTTTTTCGGGCGTGTAGTTTGGTGAGTTCCTTATAGATTCTGGATATTAACCCTTTATCTGATATGTCATTTGCAACTATCTTTTCCCATTCCGTTGGTTGCCTATTAATTTTCTGGGTTGTTTCCTTGGCTGTGCAGAAGCTTTTAATCTTGATGAGGTCCCAACAGTTTATTTTTGCTCTTGATTCCCTTGCTTTTGGGGATGTGTCAAGTAAGAAGTTGCTGCGGTGGAGGTCAAGGAGGTTGTTTCCTGCTTTCTCCTCTAGGGTGTTGATAGTTTCCTGTCTCACGTTCAGGTCCTTTATCCATTTTGAGTTGATTTTTGTGCATGGTGTGAGAAAATGATCTAGTTTCATTCTTCTGCATGTTGCTGTCCAGTTCTCCCAACACCATCTGTTAAAAAGGCTGTCTTTTTTCCATTGGATATTCTTTCCTGCTTTGTCAAAGATCAGTTGGCTGTATACTTTTGGGTCCACTTCTGAGTTCTCAATTCTGTTCCATTGGTCTATGTGTCTGTTTTTGTGCCAATACCATACTGTCTTGAGGATGACAGCTTTGTAGTAGAGGCTGAAGTCTGGGATGGTGATACCTCCCGTTTTGGTTTTATTTTTCAGTATTACTTTGGCTATTCGGGGTCTTTTGTGGTTCCATACAAATTTTTGGATAGTTTGTTCTAGTTTTGAGAAGTATGCTGGTGCAATTTTGATTGGAATTGCATTGAATGTGTAGAGTGCTTTAGGTAGTAATGACATCTTAACTATATTTATTCTTCCTATCCATGAGCATGGAATGTTTTTCCATTTCTTTGTGTCTTCTTCAATTTCCTTCATAAGTTTTCTATAGTTTTCATCATACAGATCTCTTGTATCCTTGGTTAGGTTTATTCCGAGGTATTTTATGGTTTTTTGTGCAATTGTGAATGGGATCAGTTTCTTGATTTCTCTTTCTGTTGCTTCATTATTGGTGTATAAAAATGCAACCGATTTCTGTACGTTGATTTTGTACCCTGCAACTTGGCTGAATTCTTGGATCAGTTCTAGTAGGCTTCTGGTGGAGTCTGTCGGGTTTTCTATGTAGAGTATCATGTCATCTGCGAAGAGTGAAAGTTTGACTTCCTCTTTGCCAATTCTGATGCCTTTGATTTCCTTTTGTTGTCTGATGGCTGATGCTAGGACTTCCAGCACTATGTTAAACAACAGTGGTGAGAGTGGACATCCCTGTCGTGTTCCTGATCTCAGGGGGAAAGCTCTCAGTTTTTCCCCGTTGAGGATGATGTTAGCTGAAGGCTTCTCATAGATGGCTTTGATGATGTTTAAGTAGGTTCCTTCTATCCCAACTTTCTCGAGAGTCTTTATTAAGAAGGGATGCTGTATTTTGTCAAATGCTTTTTCTGCATCTATTGACAGGATCATATGGTTTTTATCTTTTCTTTTATTGATATGATGGATCACATTGATTGATTTGCGAATGTTGAACCAGCCCTGTAACCCAGGAATGAATCCCACTTGATCTTGGTGGATGATTCTTTTGATATGCTGCTGGATTCGATTTGCAAGGATCTTGTTGAGAATTTTTGCATCCGTATTCATCAAGGATATTGGCCTATAGTTCTCTTTTTTTGTTGGATCTCTGTCTGGCTTGGGAATCAGAGTGATGCTGGCTTCATAAAATGAGTCCGGGAGTTTTCCTTCGACTTCTATTTTTTGGAATAGCTTGAGAAGAATTGGGATTAATTCTGTTTTAAATGTCTGGTAGAATTCCCCAGGGAAACCATCAGGTCCAGGGCTCTTATTTGTTGGGAGATTTTTGATCACTGATTCGATTTCTTCACTCGTTATGGGTCTGTTCAGGTTTTCTATTTCTTCCCGTGTGAATTTTGGTAGTGAGTGTGTGTTTAGGAATTTGTCCATTTCTTCTAAGTTGTCCAATTTGTTGGCATATAATTTTTCATAGTATTCCCTGATAATTGCTTGTATTTCTGAGGGGTTGGTTGTAATAAGTCCATTTTCATTCATAATTTTGTCTATTTGGGTGCTCTCTCTTTTCTTTTTGATAAGCCTGGCTAGAGGTTTGTCAATTTTGTTTACTTTTTCAAAAAACCAACTCTTGGTTTCATTGATCTGTTCAATTGTTTCTTTGGTCTCTATGTTGTTTATTTCTGCTCTAATTTTTACTATTTCTCTTCTTCTACTGGGTTTAGGGCGTTCTTGTTGCTCTGCCTCTAGCTCCTTTAGGTGAGCTGTTAGATTTTGGACTTGTGCTTTTTCTAATCTCTTGAAATAGGCCTGGAGAGCAATGTACTTTCCTCTTAGGACTGCCTTGGCCGCATCCCATAGATTTTGAATTGTTGTGTTTTCATTTTCATTTGTTTCCATATATTTTTTAATTTCCTCTCTAATTGCCTGATTGGCCCATTCATTCTTTAGAAGGGTGTTCTTTAACCTCCATGTTTTTGGCGGTTTTCCAGACTTCTTCCTGTAATTGATTTCAAGTTTCAAAGCATTGTGATCTGACAGTGTGCATGGTATGATCTCTATTCTTTTATATTTATTGAGGGCTGCTTTATGTCCCAGTATGTGATCTATCTTGGAGAATGTGCCATGCGCACTTGAGAAGAAAGTAAATTCCCTGGCCTCAGGATGTAAAGTTCTAAATATATCCGTCAGATCCATCTGGTCCAATGTGTCTTTCAAGTCCATTATTTCTTTAGTGATTTTCTGTCTGGTTGACCTATCCATTGCTGTAAGCGGAGTATTAAAGTCCCCTGCTATTAGCACATTCTTATCTATGAGCTTGTCTCTGTTTGTGATTAATTGTTTTAGATATTTAGGTGCTCCCGTATTCGGTGCATAGACATTTATGTTTGTTAGTTCTTCCTGATGGATGGACCCTGTAATTATTATCTAGTGCCCTTCTTCATCTCTTGTGATTGTCTTTAATTTAAAGTCCAGTTTGTCTGATATAAGTTTAGCTACTCCCGCTTTCTTTTGATTTCCTGTAGCATGATATATATTTCTCCATCTCCTTATTTTTAATCTGAAGGTATCTTCCCGTCTAAAATGAGTTTCTTGTAGACAGCATATAGATGGATTTTGTTTTTTTATCCATTCTGCTACCCTATGTCTTTTGATTGGAGCATACAGCCCATTTACATTCAGTGTTATTATTGAAATATGTGGGTTTAGAGTCTTTGTATCTTTTGTAGGGTTCATGTTTGTGGTGGTGTCTCTGGTATCTTTGTTCCTTGCAACCTTTCCTTCAGAGCGTCCCACTCAGGATTTCTTGTAGGGCTGGCTTCGTGGTGACAAATTCTTTAAACTTCTGTTTATTTGGAAACGTTTTTATCTCTCCTTCTATTTTGAATGACAGGCTTGCTGGATAGAGGATTCTTGGCTGCATATTTTTACTGCTGATCACATTGAAGATCCCCTGCCATTCCTCTATGGCCTGCCAAGTTTCAGTAGATAGGTCTGTCACCACTCTGATAGGTTTGCCTTTGTATGTTAGGGCTCTTTTCTCCCTAGCTGCTTTCAAAATTCTCTATTTGTCCTTGTATTTGGCCATTTTTACTATGATATGCCGTGCAGAAGATCGATTCAAGTTACGTCTGAGGGGAGTCCTCTGAGCCTCTTGTATTTCAACATTTACCTTCTTCCCCAGGTTGGGGAAGTTCTCTGGTATAATTTGTTCCAGGACTCCTTCAGCACCTTTCCCTCTCTCTTCCTCTTCTGGGATTCCTATGATATGGATATCGTTGCGTTTGACAGTATTGCTGAGCTCTCGAACTCTTCTTTCCTGTTCCTGGATCAGTTTGTCTCTTTTTTTGTCAGCTTCTTGTTTTTCTATAATGATGTCTTCTAAATCACTTATTCTCCTTTCTGCCTCTTCAATCCGTGCATTGGAGGCCTCTAATTTATTATGTATCTCATTTATCGCATTTTTTAATTCTTCATGCCTATTTTCATTTTCCTTTCTGTCTGTAGCCATAGTTTCTTTGATGTCCCCTATGTTTTTTTCAAGCCCAGCTATTAATTTTACCCTTATTATTATAAAATCTTGTTCAGTTATGCTGCTGATATCTGTTTTGTGCAGTTCATTAGCTGTCATTTCTTCTTGGAGTTTCTTTGGAGGAGAGCTCTTTCGTTTCGTCATTTTAGTTAGCTTTCAGGCTCTTGTTGGTTTTAAAGACCTGTTATGCTCTCTGTTTCTATGAGCGCTGCTATATCCAAGAAGATCTTTGACTGTCCAGGGCCTATCCTCTCAGAGAGTTTTTTTTGAATGGTATCTCTTGGTCTCTCTTGTTGGGACCTTGGTTATTTTATTTTCCTATTCGTAGTGATATTTGGGACTCTCCATCTTGTGTACTCTGGCTTGTTTCTTGAGGTAGCCGTTAGAAGGCTTTCTCAGTGTATTCTGGGTCCTTTTTCTGCCAATCTCTCAGGTTTTGTAAGGCTTCCAATGGCTTCAGCTCTTTTCTGTGTGATGTATGGGCGTGAGTGCAAATACGGAGCTCCTTACTTCTCTGCCATCTTGCCCCCTCCTGCCAGAAAAACGTATTTTGAAATAACATGACAGTGTCAAAATGTGCTGGAGTCATTACAATACAGACACCATTACATCCTCTCATTCTACCTTACAGAATTTGAAATGTTTAAAGACCATACAGCAATTTGACAATGAAAACTATCATAAATGAATATCAAGTGAAAAAAATGACTTCACTTAGACCTATTGTCAATTAGGATAAACTACAAAAAATAGGTTTCCCATGCTTTTAAAAAAATAATGTAACAGTTTCTATGGTCAAGATGGCAGTCTATGTAACTATTGTCATTCCCCTCAGAAAGCTTTAGATATGTTAAAATTGATGTCAAAAATATGTGGTTTTTATACTTACCTTCAAAATCAATAAGAACAGTTATTAAAGGACATGAATAAGCAGCCTAGCATATACCTGCAAACACAAGGCATGGCTATATTTCAAAGACAGGAAGGGATATGAATGTTTCTCTGTCTTGAGGTTTTCAGAACAGCCAGAGGCAGAAAGCAACAAAAAGCAAATTCCTAAAGAATTAGGTGAAATTTCACAATACCATCTCCATGACACAAAACTACTCTAGTTGGGTTTTATAGTGGGTTCTGTAGGGTGTCATCCTTAACTCATTTTCAGATCTGAGGTTCTTAATCATCAAACCACTGGAATGTGTGCCTCTTTGCTTTTTCTCTTCCCTAATGGATCTTCTTCACCCAAGATCAAATCCTCCTTCCCAGAGAGCCCCCAAAATGACTGGTGAAGCAGTATATAGCATTCCTGATTCAGCCCAAGTAGGACAACTATGAAGGGCCATTCCAGCTCCAGACACTCCTGTATAAATAGCTGGCTGAAAAGGGCACTTGAGTGGCTCAGTTGGTTAAGCATCCGACTTCAACTCAGGTCATGATCTCATGGTCTGTGGGTTTGAGCCCTGCCTTGGGCTCTGGGCTGACAGCTCAGAGCCTGGAGCCTCCTTAAGATTCTGTGTGTGTGTGTGTGTGTGTGTGTGTCTACCCCTACCCTGCTCACATTCTGTCTCTTTCTGCCTCTCAAAAATAAATAAATGTTTAAAAAATTAAATATCTGGCTGACACTTTCGTTGCCACTTCACTACAAATCTTTTTCTCCCTCTCTTCATCCATCTCACCCAGGTGCTGATCTTGGGAGCAAAGCTGTATTAGTTGTCTAATGATACATTATCAGAAATGGAGTGCCTTAAATCAACATAAATTTATCATCCTGCAGTTCAGTTTGTTAGAAAGTGGATGCATACCTCTCTCACTGAGCTAAAATCAAGTGTTCAGCAAGTCTGCATTCTTTTCTAGAGACACTGGGAGAGAACATGTTTTCTTGCTTTTTCCAGCTTCCCTAGGCTGTCCCCATTCCTTAATTCATGGCTCTCTTCTCCATTTTCAGAGCTAGTATAATGATGGCTTAAGACTTACACATGTGATATTGGTCTTACTTGCTTTAATTGTATAAATGCACCCTGATGCTTATAGCAGCACTTTCAACAAAAGCCAAATTATGGAAAGAGTCCAAATGTCCATCAACTGATGAATGGATAAAGAAGATGTGATATATATACATACAATGGAGTATTACTTGGCAATCAAAAAGAATGAAATCTTGTTATTTGCAACTGCATGGATGGAACTAGAATTTATTATGTTAAGCAAAATAAGTCAGTCAGAGAAAGACAAATATCATATGATTTCACTCATATATGGAATTTAAGAAACATAACAGATGAACAGAGGGGGAAAAAAGAGAGAGAGGCAAACCATAAAACAGACTCTCCACTATAGAGAACAAAGTGATCATTACTAGAAGGGAGATGTGGGGTGGATGGGCTAAATAGGTGATGAGTATTGAGGAAGGCATTTGTTATGATAAGCACTGGTTATTTTATGTAAGTGATGCATTACTAAATCTTATACCTGAAACTAATATTACACTGTATGTTAATCAACTGGGATTTAAACAAAAACTTGGAAAAAAGAAATGTGTAAATAAGTATGCAATTGAGTCATCATGTCTCCTTCTGTGATTCTGTCCTCTATTTTTATTATTGTCTGCTTTCAAGGACTCGTGATAACACTGGCTCCACCTGGATAGTACAGGATACCCTCACTATCTTAAACAAACTCAATCCCATTTGAAACTTTAGTTCCTCTTTGCCATGAATCTTAACATATTCATGAATTCAGAAGATTAGGTTGAAGACATCCCTAAGGAGGCATTATTCTGATTCCATGCAATCTCCATCTCAGGATGTACTTTCTAAGAAATTCAACCTGCAAACACTGCTTAGCCAGGGTCTTTGAAGAGCCTACCAAGAAAGGCAAAGAAAAACTCACAGTGAATAGTCACCAAATGTTCAACATTTTTTTAAAAAGCTAATAATATAGTGTGAAATCGAATTAAAAATAAACCACTTTAGGGGTGCCTTGGTGACTCGGAGAGTTGAGCATCTGAATCTTGATTTCAGCTCAGGTCATGATCTCAGGGTCATGAGATAGAGTCCCACATCAGGCTCTGTGCTTAGCATCAAGCCTACTTAAGATTCTCTTTCCCTCTGTTCTTCTCCCCCACTTGTGCATGTGTGCCTTCTCTGTCTCTAAAAAAACAAAACACAAACAAACAAAAAAACCTCAAATCAACCACTTCAGAGGTATAAAATATATGAAGTTAGGAGTTCGGAGCCTTAAAGAGATAAGAGAGAGAGGGTCACCCTGGCGCCTTAGTCAATTAAGCACTTGACTCTTGATTTTGGCTCAGGTCATGATCTCCTGGTTCGTGAGTTCAAGATCCACATCAAGGCAGAACCTGCTTGGGATTCTCTCTCTCTCTCCCTCTGTCCTCCTCTCTCTCTCTCTGCCCCTCTCCCACTTGCTTTCTCACTCTCTCTCTCTCCCCCTCAAAATAAATAAATAAAATTTAATAAAAAAGAGATGAGATAGAAGGAAATAAAATTACAATCATGAAGAAAGCGCAGGATTTTGTTATTATTATTTAAAAGATCAATCATAGGAAATCTAAGTGTTGAAAATGATTATATTAAGCAACTAAAAATAGAATGGAAACTGCTGAAAATAAAAATTTGGGGTTTTAAGAGTGGATGGATATATTTTTAAGTCCATAGTAAAATAAATAAATGATGGAAAGAAAGAAAAGTTAAAATACATGGAATAAGTATATGGAATTCAAACTTTATTTTAACTTTTTTAAAATTTATTTCTGAGAAAGAGAGAAAGAGAGAGAGAAAGCATGAGCGGGGCAGGGGCGGAGAGAGGGAGACACAGAATCTGAAGCAGACTTCAGGCTCTGAGCTAGCCATCAGCACAGAGCCCGACACGGGGCTCGAACCCACGAACCGTGTGATCATGACCTGAGCTGAAGTCAGACGTTTAACCGACTGAGCCATCCAGGCACCCCTCAAACTTTATTTTAAAGTATTTACAGAAGAAGATGAAGGGAAATGGGGAAGGAAATAAAGAAAGAAAGAAAATTTGGGGGCATCTGAGTGGCTCAGATGGTTTAACACCTGACTTCAGTTCAGGTCATGATCTCGCTGTCAGTGGGTTTGAGCCCCATGTCAGGCTCTGTGCTGACAGCTCAGAGCCTGGAGCCTGCTTCAGATTCTGTGCCTCTCTCTATCTGTCCCCTCCCCAGCTTGTGTTCTGTCTCTCTCTCTCCTTCTCAAAAATAAATAAACATTAATATCTTAATAATAATTATTTTAAAGAAAGTTTTAAAAGTAATATGTATAGAAGTATCTAGATGTTATACACACACATACACACATATATATACACACACATATAAAAAATTTTAAAGAAAGTTTTAAAAGTAATAGATATAGAAGTATCTAGATATATATGTGTATATATGTGTGTGTGTATATATACATACACAGACACACACACATATATATGGTGTATATCATATAAGAAAATAAAGTCTAAATGAATACTGAACATAACTTTTATAAAACTTATAAATCTAGACTCACAATGAAAATTCAGAACATTAAAATTAAGGTGATTCAAAAAAAATCCTTTGTAAAAAGTGGAAAAATGATTGGCAGAAGTTCCATTAATATCATTAGCTATAGGAAAACAAAAGATTGAACAATAAATTCAGAAAGCTGATGGAATAGAACTTGTTTCCAAAATTTTATATATTTTTATTCATTATTCAAATATGAGGGCAAATGAGGATGTATTTAGACATAAAAGTATAATTAAATATTTCGAGATTAGATGGGATTAAAGTTAGTGGGAAAAATAAATATTCTCCATTAAGAACTGTGAATCTCAGAGGTAGAAGATATTCATGAAGATTTATTGCAGAAAGAAATCATTAAAAATATATATGGTCAAATAAAAATGGCCATTTAAGAAGGCTTTTTAAGCCTGGAAACACAATTCCAGACAATACCAAAATGAGAGATATATGTACAAGAAGAACAGGGAAAATCAAAAGAGGGCTACTAAAATTTTTGCTTTGTTCAGAGTAGCATAGTTACAAATTACTATAAATAGTAAACTAATATTTAACTAATGTTGGGGGAAAAAGTTAAATTAAGAAAGCAAGCAAGTTAGAAAAAAGAAAATATTGGAAAATGTGAAATTTTTAAAAACTGATCAAAAACAAAGATCAAGAAAATAGAAATATGTTCAAATTAATTACAATTCTGCTACTCAATAATTTTACCTAAAATTCTAAAACCTGGATAAACTACCTTAACATAAATGCAAGGAATAAATAAATTCCAAAAAAATAATGCCAAGAAATGCAGTATATTTTCTAATTTAAAAAAATAATAATAGGAATATCTATTAATAGATGAATATGTAATTAAAATCAATGTTATAAAGCAAAGCAAAATATTTAATCTATATAAATTAATTACAAATGACCTAACTAAAATACTGTGGTTGTAAAATTAAAAATTTCTGTATTATATGTCAGAAACATAAATGATACATTTTGACTCTGGAGAAATAAGAGAAAATTTGTGTTGAGGCAGTGTTGAAAGTCATTTCTACCATAATTCTACAGATATTTTTATTAACCATTTTATTTGAGATGAGTTGCAATGTTAAAAGTCATTAATTCATAAGCTACAGGAACAAAGCACTGTGTTATACTTTAGTTTCTCTTTTAAAAAGTCTGAAAAAATTAATATAAAGCAATATGATGAGTTTGATGATGCAAAAAGCCAAAGCTTGGTCTTTGGGAAATATTATTATTGAATCAACTGAAAGGCTTCAGTAGTATCCCGAAAAGTGACCATTCATAGGTTAGTGTGAGAGCTTGTACATCAAAGTCAGTGAAGGAACTAGAGATAGATTATGGGTCTAGGATGAGAGGCCTTGTATTTGAGGATGGAGTATTTTGGAGTCAGATGTGGATTGAGAGAACAAACGTGAATGAAGTAATAGGCAGAAGCCAGCATGCATCACATAGAGAGAAATATCATGCATAATTCAATTATGACTACACTGTGCCTATGTTATGGGCCTGAATACAGAGAGACAATCAGTGATATGGTACAGTTGATATTAGTAAGAAATAGTTTTGAAATTACATGTTTGTTTTGGCTATCATCCCACTGAATCTTGCATGTTTGGCAGATCATTCCACTTCCAGCTACAGTTTTGGCAATGATTTTTTTTCAATCCATGAACTTGGCTTTGTAAAAATCATGTAACAGAATGCAAGCTCCTCAAGGCCAGCCATTTTCTGTTGGTTTAGTTCATGGGTTTACCCCCAGCAATTAGAATGATTAAAGACATACAATAAGCACAAAACAAAGGTAAATTAAAGGAATAATAAAATGAATACATGCATGTGTGAATGAATGAATAAATGAATGAACTGACACATGAAGTAGGATACAGATCAAATTTCTGGTATGACATTTGTCTAATTACAGAATTCAGAAAAACCAATATAATATGTTCTTTACCCAGAAAAAGAGTAGCCTAATGTTATGAAGGAGTCTGCATGAAGGCATGCAGACAGAGGCCATACAGCTCCTTCCAAGATAGCCCATTAGCTTTTGAACTTGAGATCCGGTGAAGTTTCCACAAGTTTCAGAATCCATTAATCAGCAGCTAGGAATAAATCAACTTGTATCTCATCCTGGCAGCAATGGATTAGGATTAGGAGATGTTTGTTAAAGCAAGAACACACAAGTCTTTCTAGATGGATCAAAATCCTTAGTAAAAGAATGTGTCCTGAGTCTTATTTTTTAATAAAGACATGGAGTACTCGCTCTCGTATCTGTTTGGTCCTTACACCATAAATGATGGGATTGAGGGATGGTGGGATAACCAAATAGAGGTTGGCAACAAGAATGTGAATGTAGCGTGGTATGTTGTGTCCAAATCGGTGAGTGAGGAAGGAGAACACTGAAGGGATATAAAAAACACAGATGACCCCAACGTGAGACCCACATGTACTTAGGGCTTTTAAGCGAGCATCCTGTGATGGGAGGTGGAAGACAGCTCGGAGAATGTAAATGTAGGAGATGCCAATAAGGACCAGGTTCAGGACAAAGAAGGAAACCACAAAGAGTCCATAGATGGCATTGATACGGATGTTTCCACAGGACAGTTTTGCAATGCCCATGTGCTCACAGTAGGTATGAGCTATTTCACGAGCCTGGCAAAAGGGTAGGCGGTAGATGAGATAGATCATGGGAAGTGTAAGCAGAACTGGACGAACCACAGTGCACATGCTGATACCCACCAGCACCTGGGATGTCAAGATGGTCCTATAGTGGAGCGGAGCACAGATTGCCACATAACGATCAAAGGCCATGGCCAGCAAGACCTCAGCTTCCATGCCAGTAAAAGTGTGGATCAAAAACATCTGGGCCACACAAGCCCCAAAGTTAATCTCATGAGCATCAAACCAGAAGATCCCCAGCATGCGGGGCACAGAGGTTGTGGAAAGGGCCAAATCAATAGTTGAAAGGAGGGCCAGAAAGTAGAACATGGGCTCTCTCTGCAGGGTCTGCTCCATCTTGATGACTAGCAAAATAGTGGCATTGCCCAGCAAAGCCACCAGGTAAACAGAGCAGAAAGGCAGGGAGATCCAGGCATGGGCCCCTTCTAGCCCTGGGATTCCAACGAGAAAGAATGTGACTGGGTGAAAAATGCTCCCATTGTGGTATATCATGCTGTTACTGATCAAAGGAGTTGAATCTCCTTCCTCTCTAAAGGAAAAATCACACACACACACACACACACACACACACACAGAGAGAGAGAGAGAGAGAGAGAGAGAGAGAGATCAGTAGAAAGATCAGAGGGAGAAGGAGATGCCATGTCAATTGCTAGCTCAGTGCTTCAGCATAGAATTGATGTCATGTTTAATACATCATAGGTCTGTTACTGAAGAACATATATTAGGCATCTCATAGTCATTTGATAACCCAGGTAAGGTCATATTCAGAGTTTTCATTCTGCCTGCTAATTGAGTTACAATCCCAAACATGGAGGCCCTCAGCAAGCTCTGTGAAGATTTCTAATAATTAGAGCTTATCATTCACTTTGAAGAATAAGATGTGATTCCAGTCTGGGAAACACACTCTGGTGAGGTGACACTGGAAACCTCACTGGAAACCTCAAGACTACAGATGAGATCACGTTCCTATACTACTGAGGCAGTCAGAAACACCTTTAAGAAAAGAAAAAAAAAAAAAAAACCTTTCAGCAATCCATAATGAAAATAAATTCTAGATCCATGTAATAGGTACTCACACAATTAAAACCTGAATTCTTCTGACTGATATGTAAAAACTCTGACCCAAGCCAGCAGCCTCTCACAGATACCAAATCATATAATAAAGGCTGGCCCCTTGGGATGCCTGGCCAGAAGCCGAAACAACCATTGTTTATGATTTAGGGACTGCACAGAGTATCAGTTGGGAAAGGGAAACGGAGGGCTCTCTAATGCTATTTTCACACTTTTCATTCACTCTCCACAGCATGTCCAGTGCTCTCAGAGCACTATGAATTTTACCTGTGTTAACTCTGCCACTGTGATGGAGCCAACTCTTGTCTGGCTACTCCTCCTACCAGTTGAAGGCACTGGAAATTTGGGTAGAAAGTCTCAAATGATTTGGGTATGAGAGAAGTTATTTTTTGTAGCTCTCTGGGACAGTCGTGTCTCAATAGAGAAGAATCTACTTCTGCAATGATCTGAAGGAAAGGAGAAAACACTTAAGTAATGCCCTCAAAATGCTACAGAATGAATCAAACCACTCCGAAGGAGGTAAAGGAACTTACCCTGGAATGTATGGGACAGCAATGGTAACTAAAAAAAAGCAGAGATATCCCTGTTTTTGTCATAGCTTGACTTTCTTATTATTCAAATTTTTTTCAATATAGAAAACATACCGAGGTCAGGAAAGAAAAATTTTCATTTGTGAGTTTAGTCCAGCAGAGAAAACACAAGTACTGCAAGGTGCACTGACTTTTATCTGTGTCTAAAAACATAAACACCCTGGCCAGTTAAGAAACCATTGCCTAGAAAGGTGATGGCAAAGGCCAAGGCAAAGAGTGTCCATTATTTATTGGGGAGAAACACTAGGAGTGAACTCTCAACAGCAGCGCTTTACTGGCTTCATTCCATCCTACTGACATAGAAATTTATGGGGACATAAATTTATGGGGACAGGATGCTATTAAATTCACTGGATCTTCCTGAGACTTTTAAAGACAATCTTATCACCTTTTAATGATATAACTTTGTTTTTCCTGCCTAGTGAAGTTGGCCACTTGGTCCAGTTCTCAGCCTGCCCTGCCCATGTATCTCTGCTTTTACTGCCACGACTATTCACCAGATCCCAGCAGTTGGTCACCTTTTTCTTCCATAGGAATCAACACTCACACACAGCATCAAGTAGCACAGCCCTTATACTCTCTCTGAGCAGTGCATGGAGGGTCCCTTTATGCTAGGCTTCTAACACCCAAGGGATATTTCTAAGAAAACATTCCAGTTTAATCCCAACTTTACACAGAGATCTGGGATCAAGTCCTCAGAGACTGCCCACAAACCTCTAGATTCTATTACCCAAACAGAAAACCCCAAGGAACATAGAAGCACACGGAAGTATATATAAATAAAAGTTGAAGAGTAGGGATGAAACGTATAGTTATTGTCATCTTTACTTGACACATGTGACAATAGATACACTGTATCTCCATGTGAATGTGACTATGTGACCCAGCTCTATGACTTAGTGACATTCTACATATAGAAGAAGCTACCTAATTTCAGTTCAAATATTTGAACTAGTATAGAAAGCTTTTTCTCTGGCTTTAAATTTTATTCTTTCTCTTTACTAAATTTTTACCAACCTCTTCTCATATAACTGCTTGAGTTTCCCCAAGTAGCGGTGAGCACATAGAGCCATGATCCATTTTCCACACACTTTCCTGTGCATGAATTCCCTCTACAACCACAATTTCACCTGTACAGACTGCAAAAGACTCATTGATAAGTGCCTGAATTTCAATCCTGGAGCCAGAGTGCTGGTGTTCAAGTTCTGGTTATGTCACAGACTAACGGCATGACTTTGTGTGACTTAAGTATCATTTATGTGCCTCAGTTTCTTTAACTATAAAATGAGAATCAAGAGAATGCCTTCCTTATTGGGTAGACTTAAGGTATAAATTAAATGCCTATGAGGCATTTAGCACAGTGTCCTGTACATAGTTGTACAGTTAAGTGGCCAATTACAGTTTGTTCCTCCTTCCCCTTGTCCTGCCCCTCCTTTTCCCACCCCTTCTTCCCCTCCTCCTCCTCCTCCTTCATATTCTTATTCTTATTCTTATTCTAGATTTCAGCTCACAAGAACAGCTCCATAGATATTATTCATGCAGAAAAATTAAAAAAAAATTCTTTAATGTTTTATTTATTATTGAGCTAGAGAGAAACAGAGCATGAGCAGGGGAGGGGCAAAGAGAGAGAGGGAGACACAGAATCCAAAGCAGGCTCCAGGCTCTGAGCTGTCAGCACAGAGCCCGATGCAAGGCTCGAATTCACAAGCCGTGAGATCATGACCTGAGCCCAAGTCGGTCGCTTAACCGACTGAGCCACCCAGGCACCCCCATGCAGAGCAACTTGAGGAATCACTTACCGATCAGTAACTATATGACCATTTTTCTTATAAAATCCTAATAATATTAAATATTTTCTATTCAAACTTCGGAACCAATCATGTATATATCATGTAGATCTCATTAGAATGTGATTTTTTGGATTAAAAAATTATATCTCATGGTGCACCCAGGTGGCTCAGTCTGTTAAGGGTCTGATTCTTAATTTCAACTCAGGTCATGGTCTCATGGTTTGTGAGATCAAGCCTCGTGTGAGGCTGTGCGCTGACAGCACAGTGCCTGCTTGGGATTCTCTCTCACTTTCTTTCTGTCCCTTCCCCACTCTCATGCATGAGAACACAATCTCAAAATAAATTTTAAAAAATTATATCTATCACACAGTTGAAGTTTCTGGGAAGCTCCCTAAGATAGCATTTAAGCTTAAGAAACAAATCCTTGATGGGGTGCCTGGGTGGCTCAGTTGGTTAAGCAACTGACTCTTGATTTTGGTTCAGGTCCTAATCTTGCAATCTGTGGGACTCTGCACTGACAATGTAGAGCCTGCTTGGGATTCTCTCTCCCTCTCTCTCTGCCTCTCCCTGCTCTCAAAATAAATAAACTTTTAGAAAATAAAAACTATATATAAAAAGAAAATAAATCATTGAATACAAAGTATAAGAAGTAATATCTTCCATTTTACTTTGCCAATCCTCTCCATCATTCTCTACAAACATTAAAGCTATTTCCTGAAAATTTACACTTTTTTTTTTACCTCTACATATATAATGAAATATTCTCTTGGGTCCAATAAGCTCTTTACACATAACCAAAATAGATTTTAAGACACATGTTTAATGGCGCATTTCTTCCTCTGTGAGTATGAACTAGGACACACCAAGTCTTGAGAGCTAAAAGATATCTTGGATCCACAAAGGCATATAACTTTAGGATCAAGATGAGATATAAAATCTCAACAGCAAATACTAGAACAAACTTGGTCCCCAGTGACACAGTTTATTTATTCAAATAACAATTATATAAAACCAGACAAACATCTTTATTGTTGTAAGGCCAATTTATTCTTTTTAATAGTCATTAAAGTGTTTGGACAAAAAACAGTTTAGGTTATCTTTTCAGACACTTACAATGTAAAATATCTCAACAGATGTGGATCTAATTACTTTTTCTCCCCCTCTGAATGACCTCCTAGCGGCCTCGATAATGTAGCTCCAATCTGAACTGGTTGCTTTTCTTTTCTTTTTTTAAATTTCTTTTTAATGTTTATTTATTTTTGAGAGAGAGAGAGAGAGAGAGAGCGCAAGCAGGAGAGAGACAGAGAGAGAGGGAGACACAGAATCTGAAGCAGGGTCCAGACTCGGAGCTGTCAGCATACAGCCTGATGCAGAGCTCAAACTCACAAACTGTGGGATCATAACCTGAGCCGAAGCAGGATGCTTAACTGACTGAGCCACCCAGGCGCCCCTAAACTGTTGCTTTTTGTGTTCCTAGCTGGGAATGCCCTTTTCTACTCTCTTGTTTTGGATCCATTTTTCTTTTTTTTTTTTCATATTTCATGTCTTCTAGGACAGTTCCTTAGTTTTCCCAGAACACATCTTTACATAAATTCCGAAGACAGAATGAATGGTAGGTATAGTTTCAAAATCTTTGTATGACTGAGATATTACTTTGCCTTCAATGATGACTGATATTTTGGATTTGGTCATTATTGGTTACATTGTGTCCCCCTCCCCCCAATTTAATGTTGAAGTCCTAATGCCCAGTACCTTAGAAAATGACTTCATTTGGGAACAGGGTCATTACAGATGTAATAATTTTAGTTGAAATTGGGTCATGCTGGAGTAAGGTGGGTCCCTAATTCTATGTTCTTATTAAAAAAAAAAAAAAAAAAAAAAAAAAGCTCTGTGAGGAAACACATGTCCTCCAGGTTGGCACCATGTAATCCAGGCAGGAGGCACAGAACAGACCCTTTCCAGAGCCCTCAGAAGGAATACTGGTAACACCTCAGTCTCAAGCTTCCAGCCTCCAGAACTGTGAGGAAAGAAATCTCTGTTGCTTAAGCTGCCCAGTTTGTGGTGCTTCATTACTACAGATCTAGCAAACTGATACAGTTATCTTGGTTCAGATGATTTTATAAGCATGTTTACATTTATCATCCATCATCTATATGGTAATCAAGGATTCTGATACCATTATAATTCCTGTTTCTCATAAGTAACCTCTTGTGATTTTTCTTTCCTCTTTGAAATATATTAGTATTATCTCTTTAAAATTCTAAAAACTCATCCTCATTTACTAAAAGAAGTGTGCCTTTCTAAGGTGTGGATTAAAAGTTGGGAAATTAGTTTTGATTAAAAATCTCTTGATTGTCTTTTATTTCTTTTTCTTTCTGTAACTTCTTTTTTGACCATTGGTTTCTAGATGGATCTTTTATGTATATTTTTCTTTATTTCATATTTTAATCATAGTTTCCTTCTTTCTTAATCTTGAGATATTTCTTTGAATTTATTTTCCCATGCTTATACTGATTTTTAAAAATATGTGTGACCACTTAAGAAGCACTCCAGAATTTAAAAACCTTTTCTCCTCTCTGAGTTCCTGAGTTCTGAAGCAAATGAGGGAATTTTTTTTAATGTCAAATAAATGAAGACAAAGGACGTTAACTTCCTTATTGATAAGCTGGTGATTGAGAATCTTGTTTAGATGTATTCTACAATGAAATTCCTAACACAGATCCACTGAATTAGGTAGGCTTTCTAGCCCCATCATAGTCTGAGAAGAGACATCTAAACAAACATACAGTGTATTCTTGTAAGACATAGCAGGAAGCATAATTTGTACTCTTTTTAGGCTGTTGGTTTCCAAAAAAAAAAAAAAAAGACACAAATTAACTGCACTCATTTTTTCTATTTCTCTAAATATATATATTTTGCCTTTATTCTTGTGTATCATAAAATTACATGGAAATAACTTCATCCCTTTCAAGACCTTTCTTTATGCTTTGTTAGGAAAGACCAAATGTAGCTTCAGCCTGGGAATAATTCACCCCATTACTAAAGTAACACTCCTCCACATACCCCGCCAGATATTCTGTTTATTACAAAGTTTCTCTACACTGTCTGTTAAGAGTAAGAACTCTTTTCAGGATGCCTGGGTGGCTCATTTGGTTAAATGTCTGACTCTTGATCTCAGCTCAGGTCTTGATCTCATGGTTATGAGTTCAAGCACCATGTTGGACTCTACACTGGGCTTGGAGCCTACTTATAAAAGGAAAAAAAAAGAATAAGAACTCTTCTCAGTTATCTCTAAGGTCTGAGAATTATTCCATCTGCTCATTTCTAGTGGTTCTTTCCTTGGCCTCAGTAACTCCTTTACATACATATACTGACCAATACACAACTGAAAGCTTCTGAGGAATATCCTGAGATTGTGTGTCTGTCTGCATGCACCTCTCTCCTCTCTGGTGTTCTCTGTAATTCAGGGAGACAATCAAACTGTGGGTTCTCTGCCTCTCTCCATGAGTCAGTACAGTTCCAGAAAGTAAGTCAGGGAAATCTTTGGGCTCATCTCATTTTCCCCCTTTTTAAGAGATCATTGTCATTGCTTCCTTTTACCCAGTTTTTTAGAACTATTGTTATATAAACTTACCACTTATTTTTTAGTTACTTAAGGTGAGAGACTAAATCCGATCACTGTTACTCCATCATGGCAATAAACAGAAATAAAATGTTTGCTTGGTATTTAATATTCGCTTAATTTTTGGTCCCAAGTTATAATCTGATTATGTGGGTGAACACACTGTAAACCTTTTATTTTCACCTGTCAAGATAGTGTATGTGCATGTGTGTGCAAGGAAGAGTATAGTATAAAAAGCAATATTATTAGATGTTTATAATGACTAAATTCTAACGTTATCATTTCTCAAGTTATCTTTTTTTCAAAAATATGCAGAAAATACCAGGAACTTACCCTTCTTCTCAGAAATGCCTAAATCTCCAATCTCTTAAAATCTATCCCTGGTATTTGCATGGCCCGGGGTGAGAATTTCCCTGTAAAGATTTTGACTCTTCTTTTAAGTGTTCAACTGTCTGCACTGATGTGCTTGGACTTCTGTCCTGGCAGAGGAAGTTGGAAACTTAATTCAGCATTTGGAATCTGAGAGTTCAAGTTTAACATTCTTCTGTTCTAAAGTGTGCCTTGTCCCACATTATAACTCAGAAGTTCTAAAGAAAACACGGAACCAGGACCTCCGGGAAAAGTCATAAATACACTTCTCTAGTTCCCAAGTCCAGCAATTCCTGATCCATGTGTTCTCACTCTGCTCCCTAGGGGACTGACATGTCTTTGACTCTTCTGTATGTTCTACTCACTAGTCATCTGAAATCTTTGGCTGAGACCTCTTATCATAGAGAAAGCTGCTCATCTGTTAACCTCCCATGTTTTAACCTGACCAAGCACAAACAACACCCTTCCCTTGCTACCAAGAAGGTTTTCTGTCAAAAATGCCAAGCAACAATTCCCTATTTCTTAGTCTCTGTTGATATCAACTTTCAACCTTCTTTTCTCCTTCTTCATCAATAAAATCTTGTTCTGTCTCCCTCACCCTACTGCTTAGTCTATGCACCTCAGTCATGCGTCACAGAAAATCTAAAGTTACTCTGTCTACAGAGAAAGAACAGTTACTTCTACTTCATATTAAGAGTTTCTTTATGACTCTAGAATTAATTTGTTATGCTACTTTTTGAATTCATCTTTCACTTTCTCATGGAGAAGATGGAAAACAAAAGATGGATATCAATTATGTAAAGTGGTCTGTCATCTTCCATACTGGGTTCTAGAAGTACCTACCAATATCGAAATAGGATGTAGTGAAACAGGCTTTCAAGACTTGATAAGCCACTCCAGTGTAGACAGAGTAGGATAGTCAGATATGCCTTGCCAACAGACAAGAGTAAAAGAAGATTAAAGTCAGTGTTCCTGTCAATATAAGGTTTTACAAAAACAATTTGTAGGGTGTGAAAGTCCTATACATATGAAATTGCTTACTTTGCTTTAAATGTGTAAATGCACCCTGATGTTTATAGCAGCATTATCAACAATAGCCAGAGTATGGAAAGAGCCCAAATAGCCATTAACTGATGAATGGATAAAGATGTGGTATATATACATGCAATGGAATATTTTACCTTTTCTCCTACTTGTAGACTCACAATTGATATACTGCAGTGTAATTATTGTATGTTTCTGAACTGCTTCTTCTGTAATCACAATTCTTGAGCTTCTGAGTTGCTTTCCCTGGGTTTCAGTTCTTGCCCAGTTTGGTATATTTCTAGATTGCCTATAGTAGGTTAGTAATAATTGAATCCACAGCAATAAAGCTTTGAAATAAAACAGGGAATAACAGGATGCTTAACAGAGGCTACAGGAGAATTTCTGAATGCAATTAACAATAAGGAAGAATTTAAAAAGAAGTTGACCGAATAGTTATTACATCAAGCTTAGAAGGCATATATATACATATATGTATATAATGGAATATTGCTCAGCCATAATAAGGAATGAAATCTTGTCATTTGCAACAATATGGATGGAGCTAGTGTGGGAGCCCGACAGTGACCACAAGAAAGCATGGTTAGGGACACGGGGATATGCCTGCACACGGGGCTCCCTGCCTGGGCAAAGCATGCCTGCAAACAGGATGCTCTGCCAGGAGGCCTGCACACAATACCCAAGTTTAATGGTCCACTCGCAAACGAGGGAACATGCCCTCCTTAGAAGTAAGGAGAAGGCTGGAATTGTGGGCAGGCCTCTTAGTAAACATGTTGTGGTCGCTTACTCCCTTTGCTCCCCCCTGTCCTTGAAATGTGTTTGGCTACTTGCCCTTAATTGGTAAAGGAATGCATCGTGTAGATTTCAGTTTGTATCCAGTTACCGCGGTATAAAATAAATCGCAAAAGGGGCTTGTGTGAAATTGTTCCTCCGGCCGGAGTTGTGTCTGTGTCTGTCTTTTGTGTGTGTCTTGTCCTTTGTGTCATTTCGTCCGCAACATCTAGAGAGTATTATGCTAAGCAAAGTAAGTCAGAAGTAGACATCTACCATATGATTTCACTTACATGTGGAATTCAAGAAACAAAGCAAAGAAGCATAGGGGAAAAAGTGGAGCAAACCAAAAAACCAACTCTTACCTACAAAGAACAAACCGATTGTTACCAGAGGGGAAGGTGGGGTGGATTAAATAGGTGATGGGGATTAAGGAGTGCACTTGTTGGGATGAGTACTGGGTGTTGCATGGAAGTGTTGTATCACTATACTGTACACCTGAAATTAATATTACATTGTATGTTAAGTAACTGAAATTTAAATAAAAACTTTTTAAAGGGGGCATACTGCATTTGTACACAACTGTTACAAAATGCCTTTAGGTCAAGTGTCAGAGTTAGACTCACATATCCACACCCCAAAACAATTTATACTATCACATAAGGAAATACCTATGACAACAGCAAACCACATCACTCAAGATCCAGGTCAATGCTTTCTTCTTTGAATTTCTTGCTGTGATTTGCACCTATTGACAAGTTGATTACCATGGTGAGCAGGACCATGAACTTTCACCAAGGCATGTACATGCATTGTCAAACTTTTTAGAAAGTTGGACTACTGGCATTCATCCTAAGCACTGGGAAACCACATTCACTCTGATAATAAGGGCATAGCTTCTCTGAGTTGACAAAAAGGGAATGACACCTGTGAATATCAAGAAGCTTACCAGAAAGTGGGTAGGAATGTCATTATACCATAATCAGAATAAAAAGGAACTAGAGCTGACACAGTTAGTAGAGTTTCACTGACATATAGACATACTGATTTATCCTGACCTACAGAATCCAGCTCTCCTTGATGTTTTCCCAGGGACCTAGAAACCTCTACAGAGTTCAGCTTAGCAGGATATATTCAGAAGGAAAAGAAAAGAAAATTCCTCATAGGTGAACCCTCAGAGGGGACTGGAGAGAGGGAGCATTAGCCATTTGTGAAGAACACTCTGAAGTCTCTTCTGTTCCTTCTGGCAGAATTATGGTCACCCCACCCACGGTCCCAGAGCACCATGTGAATAATAGATTAGTTTCAGATTGTATAACTATGTCTTTATTTGTCTTCCTCCTTCACTAGATTTACTTCCTTAATGTTACAAGTATTTTACAACTTGAAATTTTAATTTTCTTTTTTTAATTTTAATTTTCATCAAGCATCTTCAAGGTCAAGGGTTTTTTTTAATGTTAATTTATTTACTTTTGAGAGAGAGAGAGAGCGAGAGCAAGCAGCACGAGTAGGAGAGGGGCAGAGAGAGAGAGGAATAGAGAGCATCCCAAGCAGGCACCACACTGTCAGAACAGAGTCGGATGCAGGACTCAATCTTATGAACTGTGAGATCATGACCTGAGCCAAAGTCAAGAGTCAGAGGCTTAACTGACTGAGCCACCCAGGGACCCCATCAAGGTCAAGGGTTTTTAAATGGAGATAAAGATAAACTTCACCGTGGAGTTTTATAAAAATACAGATGTCTGGGTCATATTCCAGACTCACTGAAACTCTTTACTTGATATTCTTGGTGCAGTCTTGACATTTGCTTTTTATATCACATATATTGTTTCTCATGACTAATGGTGCATCAAGATACTTTGCTCAGAACAATTTCTGCTTATTAATTTTCATACATCAAATGTAACATCCATTGTCCTTGAAAATAGGCCTTATCATTATTACAGACCATTATCGAGAACTTCATTTTTTGTTTTGACTTCATTATCTTGTTTTGCATATCAGAATCAAAACAAATTTTGTCAGTTGCATTATTCTTGTTATAAATTCTCCATGTTACTCTGAGGTGATAGTAGTGAGGACTTCAATATATGAATTTCACACATATGGAGAATACAGAATAATGGGGAAAATGGAAAGCCTATTATTACATTTTGGAAACAGATGCAATCTTGAATTTATGTGAAAGCTAAAATGTAGTCAAGATAGTACTATCCGGGGGTTTGAATTAAAGCTTTTAATTTCCTATCTGTGTGAAGCTCAAGAAAGCAGTTTCTCATAGCCTCAGTATCTTCAACTGAAAAAATAGGCAGAATTATTTTATATAAAATCAGGTTATTATGAGAATCAAATAAAAAATATATGTCTGAAAATGCCTAGAAGAACATGCTACATATATTAGAGGTTCAAAACAATGTTTATGTTTGTGAAAATAGGGGCTCATTATTATTCATTGAGCATTGACACTTATGAACTTTGTTTCTTGATTATACCTGAGGATAAAAATGTAAGAGACAAGAATTGTTGTGGTTTGTGGTTAAGACTTAAGTTAATGAATGGGCAGGAGAAAAGATGAAAACTCTGTGTTATGATCTGAGTTTTGAGGTCATATTAAGAAAGTAAGTTGGACTGTTTGTCATGTATCACAGCCAAAACAATAAATTCCTCCTTAACCCTGTAGTATTTTTCCTTCAACATTTTTGAGCATCTATGATATGCCTGCCTTTGTATTACAGAAGTGAAGACAATTATATCACATCTGGGTGGAGGTACTGAAATCTTCAAGTAATGCCCCTTCCCCCAAATGTGGCCTCACTTACACATTCATTCAGTAACAATTATTTATTGGAGATTTACTCCACATCATAAAATATGCTACACATTATGTGCACAAATAATAAAATAGATATGATTTACCCTTCTTTGAAGGCACACTTTATTCAGAAAGTAGAAATAAATCTTATCCGTGATTGTAAATAATAGTAAACAGAATAAAGGATAAACTAGTTATAAAACAGATTTCAAAAAGAGGGTCATGTATTGGACTGAGAATTTAAAGTATTCTATAGTGAAATTAAGTTGAAGCAAAAAAAAAAAAAAGTGAATAGAAACGAATTATATGAAATTGAAGTCAAGAATATTCTACAAAAGAGGATCAGGTGTGATAACTCAGAGGACATAGAGAGATCTGTAAATTCCACAAATATCCAGAGGGCCAAAAGGGTTGGCACTTATGATTGTCTGATGTTGTGGAGAAGTAGAGAAAATCCAGTTGGTGTATGGTCTTATAGTTTATAAGACCATAAGGCTTCATTGCTTTAATTCTATTCTCAAAGAAATAAGAAATTTCATATTTAAAAGAATTATCATCGCATCATATAATTTTCATTTTAAGGGCATGACTCTTGCCTTACATAAAGAATCAATTAAAAAGTAGCAAGAGCAGATGTTTAGAAACTTCTCAGGTTATTGTAGTGTCTCATTAAAGAAATGCTGGTGACTTATACTAGGATAAATAAAATGAAGATAGTGAGAAGACAAAGTTAAAATTTGAGTCTAGACTCAAAGAAACTAACATAGTTGGATTGCATTTGAGGAATGAGGAATTCACTTCTATATACCCCTCAGAAGGATACATATGAACCATTTTCTAATTAGAATTTTTTTAATTTTACTATAGATGATATCATAGGACATCTATTTTCAACCTGATAACTGACTTTCCTGTGCCCCTGAAGAGAGGGGCCTCCAGATATGTACTTTCTATTACCAGTTCTATTTATATCCATTCCCAGCATCACTTGTGAATGAAATAAATCTAATAATAATAATAATAATAACAACAAAAAGTAGTACTAATTCATTTTTGTGTCAAATAATAGGTTCTCTGAAAATTATCTTTGAAATTTTTCCCCACACAACTGGGCACTATATTGTTGAACCTACTTCTGACATAATTTTGCTACAATTTTCACTCTAATTTGCCTAGTTTTCACACAATACACAATAAGATTCATCATAGGAAGCACAAGTAAAAGAACATTTGCCATGAGAATATTGAAGAGAGATGAGGCATGTCGGGCAAAACGAGGGACAATGGCAAGGTTGATGACGGGCAGATAGAAGATGATCACTGCACAGATGTATCACAAGTATTGAGGGCCTTGAGCTTCTCCTTTCAGAATGAAATTCCCAGCACAGTCTTCAGGATCAGAATGTAAGACACAACAATGGACATAAAGTCTACCATAACATAGAGCACTACAAAAAAACCATAGATGACATCAGTTCGGTTGTCAGAGCAGGCCAACTTCATGACATCCTGGTGGAGACAGTAGGAATGGGATAGTTGAGTTTTATTACAATACTTCAAACTTCTCAAAGTGAAGGGGAAGCGAAGAACCAGTAGGAAGCTCTTGAAAAAGAATGTCGTTCCTATTCTGGCAACTCTGATAGGAGTAAGAATGGAGCTGTATCTCAGAGGGCTGTGGATGTCTAAGAAGCAGTCAAATGATATGATCAAGAGCACCAAAGACTCAAATACTGTGAATCCATGAATGAAGAATTCCTGGGCAAAGCAGGCATCGGCAGAAATTTCAGGGGCATTGAGTAAGAATATCTGCCACATGGTAGGTAGAGAGGATAAGGACAAGCTTGTGTCAAACACGGCCAACGTGGAAAGGAGGTAGTACATGGGCTCATGCAAAGGGAGTTCTGTCTTGATGACAAAAAGGCTGATGCAGTTTCCCAGAATGGCAATAAGGTACATCCTACAGGTGTGGATAAAGATCCAGATGTGTGCATACTCTAGCCCTGGCATCCCAACCAAGAAGAAGGTGGTGATTTCAACATATGATGTATTGATAATGGACATGATACATTTAGAGGACTCTGCAACGAAAGAGAGAGATGCCGAGTTGTAAAATATTAATATCTGGGAATGTCAGAGAAAATAGTGATTTTTGAAGTTTCTAGCTTCTTTCAGTTCTTTCGACAACAAAGCATTTATGTAACTGCCATATAGAGAAAAATGCCTGTCACTTAAACTAGAATCTTCTGATACCATAGCTTGGAAAAACTGCTGCTCACATGTTTCTCCTACAGATAAACTGGATCTTTATTTTATATTAAGACACAGGTCTGAATTCTTCTTTTCTTTTTCTGTAAAATTTTAGTCACCAGTAGTCAACTACCTTTTTTATTTAATGTTTCAAATTTTTCTTTAAACTCCACTTCGTTAACATATATCTTAATATTAGTTTTAGGAGTAGGATTTAGTGATTCATCACTTACATACAACACCCAGCACTCATCACGAGTGCCCTTCAGTCTTCTACTTCTTTTCTTTCGTATCCTCAATATAATACTGGGTGGAATATAGGTTTCCAAATGTGATACTAAGTAATTTTCAGATCCATTTTCTTCATAACTCTTGAGAATCCCACAAAGGTATAGTCTTCTCAAAATTAGACTGCTCTTAATTCTGTTTCTTGCCATCTGAAAACTGGTTATTTAAACATTATTTGAAAATTACTACTATTTCAAATTATATATTTGTCAAGGCAGTCACTACAGAGATTACTGGCAAGTTCTCTTTTGGCCTGGAATTTGTGACTACTTTTGTAGTATTGCCAGAAGAAGAATAAACTGCAGTGGTCACTACAGTCATTTAAGAGAATTTGAATTCTATTGAAGGCCAATCCTTCAAAAGGAAAAATAGCCTTTTCATGTAGTCTCTGAAAGGGACATTCTTCCTAGAGAGACGACTTTTCAAGGCTCTATATGAAGTTCTACATGGTTGATTGCCAAAGAATAAAAAATTAAAAAAAAAGTTTTTAAAAAAAGAAGTAAGTAAAAGCCAAATAGAGGGATATCTGGGTACTTATCAGAGAGTGGATATTTTGGAGAGCGCTTCTGAGAGTAGCTGAAGGATACCAGTATAGAACCCCTGAAGTTACTAAATTTGTCTCCCACCAAAGTGTCCCCCTAGTATGTGAAGGCTTGCCTCTTTTGTCTTCTCCAGTCACCATCTCAAGGGGCCCTGAATTCTCTGGGAATTGTGGCCAGGCTGGATCTATTCTGAGAATAAGCATACAAACACATACAGATACAGTAAATCCAGAGAGTTAATACCAAGGACATGAAATAAGTATATAGACCTGGAATTAGGAACAATTTTCATTAGAAAGAGGTCCTTATAGGACAAGAACCACATGATCCTCTCAATAGATGCAGTGAAAGATTTTGACAAAATACAGCATCCTTTTTTGATTAAAAAAAAAAAAACTTCAAGGATGTAGGAATAGAAGGATCATACTTCGATATCATAAAAGCCATATAAGAAAGACCCAATGCTAACATCATCCTCAATTGGGAAAAACTGAGATCTTTCCTCCTAAGGTCAGGAACAAGAAAGGGATGTCCACTCTCACCACTGTTATTCAACATAGTATTGGAAGTCTTAGCCTCAGCAATCAGACAACACAAAGAAATAAAAGGCATCCAAAGTGGCCAGGAGGAGGTCAAAACTTCACTCTTCACAGATGACATGATACTATATATGGAAAACCTAAAAGATTCCCCCAAAAACTGCTAGAACTGATACATGAATTCAGCAAAGTTTCAGAATATAAAATCAATGCACAGAAATTGGTTGCATTCCTATACACTAATGAAGCAACAGGAAGAGAAATCAAGGAATTGATTCCATTTACAATGGCACCAAAAACCATAAAATACCTAGGAATAAATGTAACCAAAAATGTGAAAAATCTATACACTGAAAGCTATAGAAAGTTTATGAAAAAAATTGAGGAAAACACACAAAAAGGTGCCAGAAGGTCCAGTTACTTATTGAGTTTGTACTGTAAGTCAGTAAAAATGATTATGCATTAAAGAAAAAAAAAGAAAGAAAGAAGTCCTTAGTAACCAGATATTGGAGAAACATAGTAAATGCTGTGCAAAATCTCTGAGATTTCTGTTAGTTATTTTGCTCAAATATTAATCCTTTGCCCCAGTAAGAGTCAAAGCAGAGACATTTTGAGTTGAGTTTGTGCGTTTAAAGAAATGATGCAGAGCAACCACGCTATGACATACATTTTTAGCCTAGACTTTCCTCTGACATTGGATTCATCCTTCCAGATATTCCTGGACATCATTAATTAAGTATTCCTTAAACCAAGGTGTCCAAATTAGACTATATTTTCTCCTTTCCTAAAGCTACTTCTTAGGGACTCATCATAGTAATACACTTTTATGTTAAATATTTCACTAGCCAAAAATCTGAACTCTTTAACCTCTTTTTCCCTACACTTTGTAAATAGTAATAGCTAACATTATTAAGCATTCAAATTGTTCCACTTATTGAGACTTGTTCATTACTAGATGATTATTGTGCATCCTTTAATATCTTGAATAATAGTAAGTATTATTATTATCTTCATCTTACTGATGAATAAAATGTTTTTTAAGAAGGTCTAGTGTTCTGTCCAAGATGAGACAAGAGTTGTACAGTAGAGGTAAGGTAGGAATTCAGGTCTGTCAAATTCCTGATAACTAAACATGTTGCATGCAATAAAGAATGTCAATCAATATTTTAGGAGTTACAGACTGAATGGTTGGTTGGCTTGAATTCTGTATTATTTTCAACATTCTCAACTGCCTACTAGTTTATTCTCAGAGATTAACAAGGTTAATCATATCTTTGTGACAAAGAAAATAATGCTATTACAGGAATATTCAGGAGAAATCTCTTAAGGAGAAAACAAGTATATACTCACCCCCAATAATGTATAATCTCAGTAAGGGAGCTAATATTAAGTACACCAAAAGGGGAAGAAAGCATAACCAAGTTTTACTGTAACTGTGCTTCATAAAATCTTTTAAACTTCATTATGATTATTTTTCAATTACTAATTGGCTACTGTTGGCATTCTCCTGGTTATGTAATCAAGAATTCTTTCCCATCCACTCCTTACTTTCTTTCTGAGCTCTTCACAGGTTCTTCTCATTTAAAGCATAGCAGGATGCACTTCGGTTCATTTCTGTGTTTATTGCTATAGTGGTGTTATGTGTCCTGTGGCTCAATGACCAACTTTGGGAACAGAGTTAATTTGTTCCATAGCAATATGAAGTAAGCTACAACAGGGCAGGTAACACATCTGTTTTATTAGTCTTTATATGTTCAGTCACGAGCACCATGAATGATAAACGGAAGATTAGTAAATATTTCTTGAATGAGAAATTGAATTGCATTTTAACACTGGTTTGGACTATTTTTACATTTATTGTTGTTCCAACTTTGCTATCTTTGCTAGAAAAAAAGGATGAATTTTAGTAACCGTAGGATTTATCCATATAAATCTTTACATATTAAAATAATATTGTATATATTTTTGTGTATGTTTAAGTTACATAATATATTTTGTAAGTTTATTTGTATTTAAATAATGCATAAAAGGTTTATTTGTATATAGAGAATATTTAAAACACAGAACATTATAAATATTATAACAAAGTGAATTATGCATAAATATAATAATTCTTAATATTTAACCACACTAATTTGGAGTATTTTTTCTGTGAAAGCAAATGTATTAAAGATCAGTTGAGTTTTCAGTTAGTTTCCTTTTCTTGAATGATAATGAAGATACTAGCATATGAAATGGTTGGAATACTGGTAGAGCAGCACCTCCAAGAACAATTTAAGTTCATTTATTAGAAAAGAAGAATAGGTAAAACTCTAAAGATACAACTTCCATTTCAGGATGATAATAGAGAAGCATATATTAAGAATGCAGGAAGGAATAATAGTGGATTAACAGAAATCAATAAAATATGTATCTGACATAAATAATGAAAATAAAAACAGAAGTCTGGTCCTGTGAAAAGTTTAAGAGTATCCATAAGAAACTTAGCAACTCTAAACAAGAATGAAGAGAGAAAACACAAAATGTGTGTCAATAATTAAAATAGGAAATACCACCATAGATTTTACTTACAACATAAAACCTATTAAGTGGATACAATGAATATAATAAAAACACTTTTTTTTTATAGTAGGTAACTTAGATGAAATGTTTTTCAAATTGTTTGAAAAACACTAGTCTCCAGAATTTAAACAAGAAAAGGAAAAGCTGGATAGTTCTTTATCGGTTAACAACACTTAATTCATATATTTTTTTTTAAACCCCACAAGTAAACTCCAGGCCAAGAGGCCACATTTCTTATTTATATTAAGTATTTTTAAAAAATAATGCCCGTATTATATATACTCTGTTAGAGAATAAAACACTTCTCCATTAATTTCATGTGCAACATCTAACCAATTACAGTATGAGAAACAGTAATTGATGGTTTACATAGTTTGTAAATATAGATACAAACATAATACAAAGAGCAGAAAGAGTACAATGATATATTAAAAAATAAATTAGGGGCGCGTGTGTGGTTCAGTCGATTGAGCATCTGACTCTTGGTTTCAGCTCAGGCCATGATCTTATGGTTCATAAGTTTGAGCCCCACATCAGGCTTCACGCTGGCAGCTCAGAACCTGCTTATTATTCTCTCTCTTTCCCTCTCTCTCTCTGCCCACCCCTCTCTCTTTCTCTCTCTCTCAAAACAAATAAATAAGCTTTAAAAAAAAATACATCATGACCAAATGGACTTTATCATAGAAATATACACTTTTCAAAAATCATGAATGTATTTCACACTGACAGCAGAAAAGCTGCAGGAGCACCTTAATATATAAAATCATATGTTTTCATCACAAAACCTGAGTAAACTAGAAATAAAGTTACTACCTTGAATTGATAGACATATATAGAAATGTAGCTGACATTACAACAATGAAATAATGTTGGACATTTTCTCTCAATGACATGTAAAATCCAGGATGCCCTTATCAGTACTCTGTTCAAACTTGGACTTGATGTCCAGAACTACGTAATATGCAAAGAAGAAAGAAATAAAAAGGATAAAATTTTGAAAGGATAAAGTCAAAATGTCTCTACTCACAAATGATTGCTTAGAAATCTATAAATATTAAGAATAAATTCATTTTAATTTGTTAACATTATAACTTTATTATTTTTTCAGTTTTTATTTAAATACCATTTAACATACAGTGTACTAATATTAGTTTCATGTATACAATATGGTGATTCAACACTTCCATACAACACCCAGTGATCATCACAACTGTACTCCTTAATCATCATCACCTATTTAAGCCATCCCCTGACACACCTCCTTTCTGGTAACAATTAGTTTGTTCTCTATGGTTAAGAGTCTGTTTCATGGTTTGCTTCTCTTCTTTTTTTTTACTTTGCTCATTTTTTTTGTTTCTTAAATTCCACATACGAGTGAATTGTATGTTATTTACCTTTCTCTAACTGACTTATTTTGCTTAGCATAATACTCTCTAGCTCCATCCATATCATTGCAAATGGCAAGATTTCATTCTTTTTATGGCTGAATAATAATCCATTGTATGTATATACATCTTCATCCATTCCTCAGTCGATGGATAACCACAAATTAATATTTTTATTAAATTTATTTTAATGTTTATTCATTTTTGAGAGATGGAGAGAGGCAGAGCATGATAGAGGGGTAGAGAGAGAGGGAGACAGAATCCAAAGCAGGCTCCAGGGTCGGAGCTATCAGCACAGAGCCATTTATGAGTCTCAAACCCACAGACTGCGAGGTCATGACCTGAGCCGAAGTCGGACACTTGACCCACTGAGCCACCCAGGTGCCACAACAAGAAGTTAATTTTTAAAAGCAACCAGCAATATACAAAACTGAGTTCCTTCACACTTGAAAAAAACAATTTGTGTAAAGTTAAAATACCATTTATGGCAAATAGACAAGATGTTTATTCAGGAAAATTAAATATGTAAAAATAAATGTAATAAATACTTTTAAGATACACTGAAAAATTAAAGACGTTACAGAAAACTTCAAGACCTATATAGAGAGATCATGTTCATTGTTTAGAAAACTCAGTGTTGTTAACAATTCTTCATAAAAAATGATATATATCTGCATACCTGTCAGTCTTCTCAAATGTAGCATTCTGAAGATGACTTACCATTTCCATAATGAGCTGTGTTCCCTACTAAGTACACTAATTCTTCATTTTTGGTGTAACAATATGATGGATATATTTTCTAAGAGCTCCCAATAAAATGTCTACAGGCCATTATTTGAGTTCATTTCTTATGTACTATGTAATAATTTTTTTCTTTTTTCTTTCTTCTAATAGTTTATTGTCAAATTAGTTTCCACATAGCACTCAGTGCTCATCACCACAAGTGCCCTCCTCCATGCCCATCCCCCCTCCCCCCCACATCCATCAGTCCTCAGGTTTTGTCATCATTCAAGAGTCTCTCATGGTTTGCTTCTCTCCCTTTCCCCCACCATTTCCCCCCTTCTTCTCCCCATTGGTCCTCTGTTAAGTTCCTCCTAATCCTCCTATACGTGCAAACATATATTTGTCCTTCTCTGCCTGACTTATTTTGCTCAGCATAACACCCTCAAGGTCCATCCATATTGCTACACATGGCCAGATTTCATTGTTTCTCATTGCCATGTATATTCCATGGTATAGATAAACCACATCTTCTTGATCCATTCGTCCGTTGATGGACCCTTAGGCTCTTTCCATGTTTTAGCTATTGTTGAGAGTGCTACTATGAACATTGGGATACATGTGCTCCTGTGCCTCAGCATTTCTGTATCCCTTGGGTAAATTCCTAGCAGGGCTATTGCTGGGTCATAGGGGAGTTCTATTGTTAGTTTCCTGAGGAACCTCCACACTGTTTTCCAGAGGGGCTGCACCAGTTTACATTCCCACCAACAGTGTAGGAGGGTGCCCGTTTCTCCACATCCTCGCCAGCATCTAGAGTTCTCTGATTTGCTCATTTTAGCCACTCTGACTGGCGTGAGGTGGTATCTCAGTGTGGTTTTGATTTGTATTTCCCTGATGAGGAGGGATGCTGAGCATCGTTTCATGTGTCTGTTGGCCATCTGGATGTCCTCTTTGGAGAAGTGTCTGTTCATATCTTCTGCCCATTTCTTCACTGGGTTGTTTGTTTTTCGGGCGTGTAGTTTGGTGAGTTCCTTATAGATTCTGGATATTAACCCTTTATCTGATATGTCATTTGCAACTATCTTTTCCCATTCCGTTGGTTGCCTATTAATTTTCTGGGTTGTTTCCTTGGCTGTGCAGAAGCTTTTAATCTTGATGAGGTCCCAACAGTTTATTTTTGCTCTTGATTCCCTTGCTTTTGGGGATGTGTCAAGTAAGAAGTTGCTGCGGTGGAGGTCAAGGAGGTTGTTTCCTGCTTTCTCCTCTAGGGTGTTGATAGTTTCCTGTCTCACGTTCAGGTCCTTTATCCATTTTGAGTTGATTTTTGTGCATGGTGTGAGAAAATGATCTAGTTTCATTCTTCTGCATGTTGCTGTCCAGTTCTCCCAACACCATCTGTTAAAAAGGCTGTCTTTTTTCCATTGGATATTCTTTCCTGCTTTGTCAAACATTAGTTAGCTGTATACTTTTGGGTCCACTTCTGAGTTCTCAATTCTGTTCCACTGGTCTATGTGTCTGTTTTTGTGCCAATACCTTACTGTCTTGATGATGACAGCTTTATAGTAGAGGCTAAAGTCTGGGATGGTGATACCTCCCGTTTTGGTTTTATTTTTCGGTATTTCTTTGGCTATTCGGGGTCTTTTGTGGTTCCATGCAAATTTTAGGATAGTTTGTTCTAGTTTTCAGAAGTATGCTGGTGCAATTTTGATGAGAATTGCATTGAATGTGTAGATAGCTTTGGGTAGTAATGACATCTTAACTATATTTATTCTTCCTATCCATGAGAATGGAATGTTTTTCCATTTCTTTGTGTCTTCTTCAATTTCTTTCATAAGGTTTCTATACTTTTCATCATACAGATCTCTTGTATCCTTGGTTAGGTTTATTCCGAGGTATTTTGTGGTTTTTTGTGCAATTGTGAATGGGATCAGTTTCTTGATTTCTCTTTGTGTTGCTTCATTATTGGTGTATAAAAATGCAACCGATTTCTGTATGTTGATTTTGTACCCTGCAACTTAGCTGAATTCTTAGATCAGTTCCAGTAGGCTTCTGGTGGAGTCTATCAGGTTTTCTATGCAGAGTATCATGTCATCTGCGAAGAGTGAAAGTTTGACTTCCTCTTTGCCAATTCTGATGCCTTTGATTTCCTTTTCTTGTCTGATGGCTGATGCTAGGACTTCCACCACTATGTTAAACAACAGTGGTGAGAATGGACATCCCTGTCGTGTTCCTAATCTCAGGGGGAAATCTTTCAGTTTTTCACCGTTGAGGATGATGTTAGCTGAAGGCTTCTCATAGATGGCTATGATGATGTTTAAGTAGGTTCCTTCTATCCTGACTTTCTCTAGGGTCTTTATTAAGAAGGGATGCTGTATTTTGTCAAATGCTTTTTCTGCATCTATTGACAGGATCATATGGTGTTTATCTTTTCTTTTGTTGATGTGGTGTATCACATTGATTGATTTGCGAATGTTGAAACAGCCCTATAACCCAGGAATGAATCTCACTTGAAATTGGTGGATGATTCTTTTTATGTGCTGCTGGATTCAATTTGCAAGGATCTTGTTGAGAATTTTTGCATCCATATTCATCAAGGATATTGGCCTATAGTTCTCTTTTTTTGCTGAATCTCTGTCTGGCTTGGGAATCAGAATGATGCTGGCTTCATAAAATGAGTCCAGGAGTTTTCCTTCGATTTCTATTTTTTGGAATAGCTTGAGAAGAATTGGGGTTAATTCTGTTTTAAATGTCTGGAAGAATTTCCGAGGGAAGCCATCAGGTCCAGGGCTCTTATTTGTTTGGAGATTTTTGATCACTGATTCGATTTCTTCACTTGTTATGGGTCTGTTCAGGTTTTCTATTTCTTCCCGTGTGAATTTTGGTAGTGAGTGTGTGTTTAGGAATTTGTCCATTTCTTCTAAGTTGTCCAATTTGTTGGCATATAATTTTTCATAGTATTCCCTGATAATTGCTTGTATTTCTGAGGGGTTGGTTGTAATAAGTCCATTTTCATTCATAATTTTGTCTATTTGGGTGCTCTCTCTTTTCTTTTTGATAAGCCTGGCTAGAGGTTTGTCAATTTTGTTTACTTTTTCAAAAAACCAACTCTTGGTTTCATTGATCTGTTCAATTGTTTCTTTGGTCTCTATGTTGTTTATTTCTGCTCTAATTTTTACTATTTCTCTTCTTCTACTGGGTTTAGGGCGTTCTTGTTGCTCTGCCTCTAGCTCCTTTAGGTGAGCTGTTAGATTTTGGACTTGTGCTTTTTCTAATCTCTTGAAATAGGCCTGGAGAGCAATGTACTTTCCTCTTAGGACTGCCTTGGCCGCATCCCATAGATTTTGAATTGTTGTGTTTTCATTTTCATTTGTTTCCATATATTTTTTAATTTCCTCTCTAATTGCCTGATTGGCCCATTCATTCTTTAGAAGGGTGTTCTTTAACCTCCATGTTTTTGGCGGTTTTCCAGACTTCTTCCTGTAATTGATTTCAAGTTTCAAAGCATTGTGATCTGACAGTGTGCATGGTATGATCTCTATTCTTTTATATTTATTGAGGGCTGCTTTATGTCCCAGTATGTGATCTATCTTGGAGAATGTGCCATGCGCACTTGAGAAGAAAGTAAATTCCCTGGCCTCAGGATGTAAAGTTCTAAATATATCCGTCAGATCCATCTGGTCCAATGTGTCTTTCAAGTCCATTATTTCTTTAGTGATTTTCTGTCTGGTTGACCTATCCATTGCTGTAAGCGGAGTATTAAAGTCCCCTGCTATTAGCACATTCTTATCTATAAGCTTGTTTCTGTTTGTGATTAATTGTTTTAGATATTTAGGTGCTCCCATATTCGGTGCGTAGACATTTATGATTGTTAGTTCTTCCTGATGGATGGACCCTGTAATTATTATGTAGTGCCCTTCTTCATCTCTTGTGATTGTCTTTAATTTAAAGTCCAGTTTGTCTGATATAAGTATCGCTACTCCGGCTTTCTTTTGATTTCCTGTAGCATGATATATATTTCTCCATCCCCTTACTTTTAATCTGAAGGTATCTTCCCGTCTAAAATGAGTTTCTTGTAGACAGCATATAGATGGATTTTGTTTTTTAATCCATTCTGCTACCCTATGTCTTTTGATTGGAGCATTCAGCCCATTTACATTCAGTGTTATTATTGAAATATGTGGGTTTAGAGTCTTTGTATCTTTTGTAGGGTTCATGTTTGTGGTGGTGTCTCTGGTATCTTTGTTCCTTGCAACCTTTCCTTCAGAGCATCCCCCTCAGGATTTCTTGTAGGGCTGGCTTAGTGGTGACAAATTCTTTCAATTTCTGTTTATTTGGAAAGGTTTTTATCTCTCCTTCTATTTTGAATGACAGGCTTGCTGGATAGAGGATTCTTGGCTGCATATTTTTACTGTTCATCACATTGAAGATCTCCTGCCATTCCTTTCTGGCCTGCCAAGTTTCAGTAGATAGGTCTGTCATCACTCTGAAAGGTTTCCCTTTGTATGTTAGGGCCCTTTTCTCCCTAGCTGCTTTCAAAATTCTCTCTTTGTCCTTATATTTTGCCATTTTTACTATGATATGCCATGCAGAAGATCAATTCAAGTTACGTGTGAGGGGAGTCCTCTGAGCCTCTTGTATTTCAACATTTACTTCCTTCCCCAGGTCGGGGAAGTTCTCTGGTATAATTTGTACCAGGACTCCTTCAGCACCTTTCCCCCTCTCTTCCTCTTCTGGGATTCCTATGATATGGATATCGTTGCGTTTGACCGTATCGCTGAGCTCTCGAACTCCTCTTTCCTGTTCCTGGATCAGTTTGTCTCTTTTTTTGTCAGCTTCTTGTTTTTCTATAATGGTGTCTTCTAGATCACTTATTCTCCTTTCTGCCTCTTCAAGCCGTGCATTGGAGGCTTCTAATTTATTATGGATCTCATTTATCACATTTTTTAATTCTTCATGCCTATTTTTATTTTCCATTCTGTCTGTAGCCATAGTTTCTTTGATGTCCGCTATGTTTTTTTCAAGTCCAGCTATTAATTTTACCCTTATTATTCTAAAATCTTGTTCAGTAATGCTGCTGATATCTGTTTTGAGCAGTTCATTAGCTGTCATTTCTTCTTGGAGTTTCTTTGGAGGAGAGGTCTTTCGTTTCGTCAGTTTAGTTAGCTTTCTGGCTCTTGTTGGTTTAAAGACCTGTAATGCTCTCTATCTATGAGCGTTGCTATATCCAAGAAGACTCTTTGACTATCCAGGGCCTATCCTTTCAGAGAGTGTTTTTTGAATGGTATCTCTTGGTCTCTCTTGTTGGGACCTTGGTTATTTTATTTTCCTATTCATAGTGATATTTGGGACTCTCCACCTTGTGTACTCTAGCTTGTTTCTTGAGGTAGCTCAGGAAAAGTAAACAGACAGACAAACACACAGGGAGCAGGAGCACACAAACGCACAGGCTAATTCAACTAACATGCAAAGTGAGTGGGAAAACGACAAAGTTAAGAGAAAAGATGGAGGAGGGAGGGCGAATAATAGGAAGTATAAAATACATAAAAGGGTCAAAAAGGAGAAAAGAAAAGGCAAAAAGAAGAAAACCGATGGACAAAGAACGATTTAAAGCATATAACCGGATATCCCAGCTACAGTTAAATAGCCATGTGTATGCAGTGCTGGTTGAAGAGCATAGAGAGAGAGAGAGAAGACAGGGCGGGGATGAGGAAAAATTAGAAATAAAATGAACAGGAAGAAGGGATAAGAAGCTTTTTTAAAAGAGCTAAAGTGTAGAATATGGTTGGATAGGTGAGAGAAGGATGCTGGTATTATCCAGAGAGACTATATAGTCTAATTACTCCTGAGAGAAAGAGATGAAGATGTCGGTAGGTGTAGAATTTACCTCTACAGAATGGACTTGTTGAGATTGTTTAAGCAAGCCCACGACCAGAGTTAATCAGGTCAGTGTTCTGGGTAAAAAGAGAGAAAAGAGAAAGAAGAAGAAAAAAAGAAAGAGAAAAAAACGGGGGAAAAATGGGAGGAGGGCAGCTCTCAGGTAGGGATGGGCGTGGCGTGATCCAATGCCTCAGGCGGGAGTTCTGCCTTGGTGGTTCTGGAGAGGAGAGTGACGGTGCTCCAGTCCCTTCTTGAATCAAGTGCTGCACCTCGCTTTTTTGGGCATGTAAACTCCCCATACCAGGGGCACAGACAAAGTTGGTTGCACTCTTCAACTCAGGCCAGGCCCAATCTCCAAATCCCAGTCCGAGCACCCCACTGAAACTGCCTTAGACACAACTTCCCAGGCAATCCCCTTCGGCAATTCCAGGCCCCCTGCTGATCTCTGGGGGTGGAGTCAGAATTGCTGCTTCCTTCTCTGGGTCGGCTGGGAAGCATGGGTGGGGGCTTGCCTGCCGGGTGCGTGGACCCTGCTGGAGTGAGGAAAACCAGGTCCCTCTATGGCTCGTCACCCGAAACAAGAACTCACAGGCAAATTTCCCAGTTTTTAGCTCTTTGCCTGCCCTCTAGAGTTCCTGCCAGCCAGGAGCACGGACGCCCGGTGTCCACGCGGCTCTTTATGGGGCCCATGCCGCCCAGGAGGACAATGGCGGCAGGCGCGCCGCTACTCTGAAGTCCAGCCCGCCAGGAGTCAGCACAAAGAAGCAGTCTGTGCGCTCAGCGCCCCCAGGACCAGTTAGCGCGAGGGGACCTGGCGTGCAGGTATTTGGCAAGTATGGTCTTTCCATGCCCCGAGCGGAGGTTTTTCCCCCTGAGTGGAGGTTTTTGTTTCGGACTCTCTCCTTTTCCCCTCTCACTCCCCGTAGAGGGTAGAGGGGGATCGCCTCCCACCCTGGAGTCTCCGATCCCGGCCCGATTTTATCTTCCCCAGTTTGCACTCAACGTTAGAAGGCTTTCTCTGTGGATTCTGCCTGCTTTTTCTCCCAATCTCTCAGGTTTTGTAAGGTTTCCAATGGCTTCAGATCTTTTTTGTGTGATGTATGGGCGCAAGTGCAAGTACGGAGCTCCTTACTTCTCCGCCATCTTGCCCCTCCCTCCTGTAATAATTTTTTTCTTAAATCATGTTTTTTACATTATTTTTCACTTATGCCATTCTGCCGTTGTTGGCAGGTCTAGTAGACAGCAACTAGTTTTATTTGGGTTTCTTTTACTTTATTTAATATCTTTTGTCTATTTTTTCCAAATAATATTTGGAAATGTCCAAATAATATTTTTTTCTATTTCTCCAAGCCTCCTAGGAACAGAAACTCCTTCCTTTGTTTATCCCAGTCACAGTGATCATAGTAGTGCCATGACCCAGTTTTGCCAATCACATTAAATTCATATTCATGAATATTATGACCAGTTCTGGTTTAAAAAATATCAAGTAATTCATAATTTTCAGCCTTTTCTTTGTCTCGAAGTGAAGTTTATAGTGAAAGTTCACTCTCTTCTCTATTATTAGAGATGTAAGAAGTGGGGACATTACCTATTCCTACAATTTGTGACCATTAATTCATTATGTAGGGGGCTTCATTCAGAATAGTGATTGAAGCAAAGAATAAAGGTGAAGAGAGCAAGAGTTGTTGAAGCTAACAGTGACTACTAAAGGATGCTATAGCTCCCCCAGTTCCTGCAAATTCTATTTCATATCTGTGAGCTATTGTAATGTCTTACCTGAGAATGTTGTGTTTAAGATAGTATGCCACAGTACAGTCTCTAGCATGGGGTGTTTATCTCACTAATACAGGCTTTCTAATTTTCAGGGTTTAGTGTGGATTAAATAGTAGTGCTTATTAGAAATGAGACTAAATTCAGTTAGATGACTTTTAGTGAGGACCTGACTAGATCCTATCTACATACATGATATTACTCTGCTTATTTTAGGATTTTTGAGAATATTTGTGCTTGCTTTTGTTTTAATTTCTGTCCAAGTAATTAATTTGTAGAAGTCCACTTTACATTAATGGGAGGTTTCAAACACACTTTAATGGATTCTTTGGCATTCTTATCATGCATTATATTCATGTCTTCAAAATGTGTTAGGATTGCTATGCTTTTAACAAACATACAACAAACAATTCATATGTTCCAGGTACTTTGCTAAGCACTGACAAAGATAAAAATTAAAATATTCTATTTTAGGGGCACCTGGGTAGTTCAGTAAGTTTAGCATCCAACTCTTGATTTCAGCTCAGGTCATGATCTCACAGGTTGTGATATGGAGCCCCTTGTCAAGAGATTTTGTTTCTCCTTCTCTCCCTCCCTGCCCCTCCCCCATCCACGCCCTCTCTCACTTCTCTCTCAAAATAAATAATAAATAAATTTTAAAAATAAAATATTCTACTTCAATCACACACATATTAATGTAGGATATAGGGAATTAAGAAATAATGTTGCTTAGGCATATAATTGGCAAAAAGAGAGTAACTTGGAGTACCCAACAAACTTAGGTAAGAAGCAGCTCACCTAATATGCATACTAAAAGAGATGGTTTATTAAATATATTGCAGAGGGGCCCCTGGGTGCCTCAGTCAGTTAATCATCAGACTCTTGATTTTGGCTCAGGTCATGATTTCATGGTTCATGACATCAAGCCCCACATCAGGCTCTGCGGTGACAGAGCTGGATTCTCTTTGGATTCTCTCTTGTCTTCTCTCTCTGCCTGTTCCCCACTCTCTCTCTCTCCCTCTCTCAAAATAAACTTTAAAACATATATATGTAAATATAAAATAAATATAAAAATATATATAAATATAATAAACATATATATTATTTATATATTGCAGAGATCTTAAAATATAAATTGATGAAATATTTGCTCATTCTCTCCCCCCAACACACACACACACACACACAAACACACAAACACAGAAACATACACACACGTGCACCACCAAATAGGTGTTTAGGAGATGCTGATGCTATGTGTGTGTGCGTGTCTGTGTGTGTGTAAGTGTGTATGTGTGATTTATTTTTCAGTTCACACTAGTCAGAGCTGATCATGCCTGAGTTAGAGTTATGTTTATTTTCCCCCAAATGAACATACTAATTTCCTCTTTTTTTTCTTAGAACAAGTTGAAAAATTTATTTAATCAAATTAGGATGGTACTTCTGTGGATGTGGTTGATATAATTTTATAGCTGATTGTGTGCAGAGTTATAAGAGAAAAAGGAGGTAGGACATGCAGTGGTCAATGTACTATAACCCCAAGCCATCTAAGATGTTGTTCCTGCTAAATGAAATCAATAATTTGGAATTTGAGGAGCCTACCAAGTATATGAAATATATTTTTTTGTCAATCTCTACTACTTCACTATCATTCTTGGACCATTTGCTCAATGTTGCCACGTGAGCTGGGCATTCATGGCAGCTCAAGTTTCCCATCAACCTTGTCTCTCACATACTTTCGTAAGAATCAGATTTCTAGTCTGCTGACTCTTCACAGAGTACATAGTAGGATTCATTAGAAGGAGAACCAGAAGGAAGGTATCAGCAATGATGATCCTAAGAACTGGAGAAACATTTTTGGCAAACCAGCGAATAATAGTCAAGGTGATGATAGGCACATAGAAAATGAGCACAGCACAGATGTGGGAGATGCAGGTGTTGAGGACCTTGAGGTGGCCCTTGTGTGAAGTAATGCCCAGAACAATTTTCATGATCAGCATGTAGGACACAGAAATGCACACCAAATCTAACATAGCTGTTAGAACAACAAAAAGCCCATAGATGACATTGACCCTGTTGTCAGAACAGGCTAGCCTCATGACATCCTGGTGGAGGCAGTATGATTTGGAAAGAAGGCTTTTCATACAGAATTTCAGCCTTTTTAGAATAAAGGGGAAAGTGAAGACCAATAAGATACTTTTTATAGCAAATATGAGGCCGATTTAAAAGACTCTGGCACTGGTCAGGATGGAGGTATATCTCAGAGGGCTGTAGATGGCTATGAATCAGTCAATGGACATGATGAAAAGAACTGATGACTCCATAGCTGAGAATCCATGAATGAAAAACTCTTGGGCAAAGCAGGCATTGGGGAAATTCCAGTGGCATTGAACAAGAAGATTCTCAGCATGGTTGGAAGGGAGGGGATGGATAGTCCCAGGTCAGAAAAGGCCAGCATGGAGAGGAAGTAATACATAGGCTTATGCAGAGAGGTCTCTGTTTTTATGAAAAAGAGGATGGTGCAGTTCCCCTGTATGGCAAGGAGGTACATGAAGCAAATCGGGATGGAGACCCAAATGTGAGCATGCTCCATGCCTGGTGTCCCAATGAGGAAGAAGGTAGAGATTTCCACTTCAGAGGCATTAAAGATTGACATTGCCCGAAAGTGATATCAGGATGTGGCTCTCAGAAGAGCCTTTCTGTGATGGCAAAAATTAGTTTGCTAAATGTGTATTTGTGTAGCCATTTGTTTCACCATTTGGGTCTGTGGAAATGTTGTGATTCCTTATTCTACAATAATTGTTAGGATGGAAACAAAACATTTTATAAAATATGGACAGGAATAATATCATGACACATGTAAGTAGAATACTAGAAAAACATGAAAATATACCTAGCCCTCAAATATTCATCACGAGATAGCTATTAATATTCAAAATGTTTTCCCTAGACTCAGCACATGAAAAGGGAACAGAAAAGTAATCAGCCTCTATTTCCTATAGCCTAATTTGTTAGGCTAGTGACACTCTATGAATTTGTTAATTGCATTAACAGAACTTCAAATCAAGAACATCACAAGGTACATTTAAAGTTATTTAATATTTCATCTTTAAGAAATTGTATTGTTTTCAAAAATGATGGTAGGACAATTGCATATTGGCATGCAAAGAATGCATTTAGACCCCTACCTCACATTATATACAAACAAAATATATTAAAATATAAGACTTACATACAAGTAAAACTTGTAAAACTATTAAAAGCTATTTAAAACAGTAAATAGTTACTCCTATGAAGAAAACATAGGAGTAAATCTTTGTGAACCTGGGTTAGGAAACGGACTTGTGAGGCACAAAAAGTATTTTTAAAGTTTGTGATTCAAAGTACGTCATCCAGAAAGAACACCCACAAAATGGGGTCCCTGGGTGGCTCAGTCAGTTGAGCATTGTACTTCAGCTCAGGTCATGATCTCACACCTCCTGAGTTTGAGCCCAGTGACAGGCTCTGTGCTGACAGCTCAGAGCCTGGAGACTGCTTCAGATTCTGTGTATCCCTCTCCATTCTCCATTCTCTGTATCCCTCTCCATCCCTCTCCATGTATCTGCCCCTTTCCATTTCATGCTCTATCTCTCTCAAAAATAAATAAACATTAAAATTCACACTAGTTGTAAAATTCACCCTGTGATAAGATAAGGGTGGAAGAGTTTTAGATCAAGAGAAATGTTGCTCAGAAAATAACATATCTTTTTCTATGTAATGAACAGAAAATAAAGAAAATATGGTACTAAACATTTATAATAGTGATCACAGTATAATCTTGGCTAGAGAGGGGTGTTAATTACCAGTATCCTACCTTTACATGACTAACTCTCTTTTTTGTGTCCCCTTAATTTCCAGAATGCTATGCTGTTCCAAATATTATGCTTTTATGTGTAATTAAAAAAGGCTCATCTTTTTTCTCATCTGTCTTTGTCCAAATCCTAAATTTAGTGTCATGTCCTTTAGAATCCTTTTCTGGGACACTTCTCTGTCTTCCATCCAAGATAGAATATTCTTTACTTTGTAACTTTTTGCATGTTAGTTATATAAATGTTTATTTGACATTTATTTCACATATGTTTCTCCTACTTGACTTATCTCTCTGTGGTCAGAGAATATTTTATGTTTATCTTGATGTTCCCTGATGCTTTCACCCATTTGACGGTCAATAAATATTTGTTGGATAAGAATCAATGATCTTTTGTAACTGGAGGCTAAAGGAATAAAGGACTAAAATGAAATATATTAGGATAACTGCTACATGTGGGTGAGTGCCTCAAGCTGGCTCTGATTCCATACCTCAAACCTTGGTTTAGCTATCAAATCTGTATGACTGAGGGAATCCCAGAGTCATTATTAGTTATAAGTGGAAACATTTAATTAAGAGAGATACATTTTAGTATAATTGGTGCCTGGCTACCACTCTATGCTAGGATTAAAGCATTTTATTGAAGATAACTTGTTGACATTATTTATTTATTTATTTTTAATTTTTATTTATTTCTAGGAGAGAGAAAGATAGATAGCGTGAACAGGGGAGGGTCAGAGAGAGAGGGAGACACAGACTGAAACAAGGCTCCAGGCTCTGAGCTGGCAGTCAGCACAGAGCCCGATGTGGGGCTCGAACCCACGATCCGTGAGATCATGACCTAAGCGAAAGTCGGACGCTTAACCGACTAAGCCACCCAGGCGCCCCATCTTGTTGATATTATTTAAAGGAACTGTTAATATTTGAAGGTGTTAAAAGGTACATTGGAAATAAGCATAAATTTAACACAACATGATTTGCTTTTATACCAATTCCTGATCACTAGGGAATTGATACTATCCCATAAAGTGGGATATAGGCCAGTTGTTTGTTATGCTGCCTTGTTTGCCTTGTTCTGTTCTTGTCCTCTTTTGTTCTCACATATGTTGCAAAAGTCTTGCGGATTTCCTTTGTATATAATCAGTATCAACTGAAAGTTGCTGTCTTTCTTTTCTCAACATGCTTGTACTCTCATTCTTGCTTTCATGCTTTTCTCCATTCCTCTCTTTTTCTTGTACATACTGTGTGTGTGTGTGTGTGTGTGTGTGTGTGTGTGTGCATCTATTTCCAGCACCTTTTTCTTACCTCTAGCCTCACAATCCATAAACCACTACACATGCGTGCTGCATTTCTGAGCTGCTACTTCTCAAAAGTGACCACTTTTGTTGGGCTTTTGAATTTTTCCTCCTGGGTTTATTACATCCTTGTAGATGGAATTCCATGATTAGTTTAACTTCTGTCTCTATGTCACCTATTAGCAATTTAGTGATAAATATATCCACGGAAAACTATAGTTTTGAAGTAAATAGATGTAGAATAATAGTCTAAATAGTGGAGAATAAAGAGGAAGTTCTAAATGCAATTAGCACATAAAAAGAAAATACAAACCTTATAAGCAGTTGATTAAATGGTTATTACATTCATGTTTGGAAGACACCACCAGTATCAAGGAGGCCACATGTGTGTGCAGGTGTGAGACTATGTCTTTGTGCCAGCTGCCAGATTTGTCTTTCTGTAATGTTAGTCATTCTATTTTTCTTAAGAAAATCAGAATAATCCCCACTCCCCACGTCAAATACCTTGACTGAAATGCAAACTGCTGCCTTCTCCCGTTAAGTATATATACTTCCATTCTCTTGAACTGCCCCACCCCCATTCAGGTCCCCTGTCACTACAGGTTAGTTGATTAGCCCCTAAACATACATATCATCATGCTCCCTGCTTCCATGTTATTGCTTCAGAAGATAATCTGAAGTGAAACAGTGCAGTGCAGATCTTTGCAAATCAATAATTTCTTTAAAGGATACATATATTTATGTAATAGTATAACATTTTTATTTTACATAGAGGAACCTAGGATAGAATTTGACATTTTCAGTATTACAAAACTTGAACAACACGTTTTTTTCTCCTGCTTGGAATACCAGTTGTTCTTTTATTGTTGTTTGTTTGTTTGTTTGTTTCAACCTTCCTGCCTAGTAAACACAAACTAATCCAAACTTTAGGTCCAGGGCTAACTCACTAATGAGGGCGATAGTACCTCAGGGCATAGTGTGCTATTGCCGATAATATTTCTGCTTCTCATCCTTCCTCTAGTTTATAGTATCCTACATAATCATATATCATTTTAATATACACTGACATTCAATGAATGAATGAAAAACCATATCCTCAACTTGGAAGACTCTGTCTTAGAATTGGATGATGACATGGAATTTGTACAAAACTCACCCGCACATGATTTACAAAAATCCATGAACTCATAGATAAGGCAGTTTGCCCTTCTCAGTACAGGATGGTATGATCCTATCAGGTTGGGGCCTAAATAGAACAAAACGGGGAAGGAAAGAGGAATTCAGTCCTTCCTGCCTGACTGTTTGAGCAAAGACATCAATTGATCTTCTTCTGCCTTTAGCACCCTGGTGCTCATGTCTTCAGACTCAGACTGAATGACACCAACTTTCTAGGACCTCCAGCTTGTATAAGGCAGATTGTAGGATTTACAGTCTCCATATATAATCCTCAGTCCCCAGTACGTATCCTATTGCTTCTGTTGATCTGGAGAACTCTAACCAATACAATAGTATTGCCAAGGTCTTAAATACATCTTGAAATTTAAGCAGGTATTATTAAATAGTAAAATAGTAACAGTTTATCAAGGAAACATATTATCCATCTTAATGTTCTTGATTGAGGATATCTAATTGGAACAATAGAGTTTTTAGGTACTTACCAAGCTGTGCCAGCAGGGCTATACTTTAGGTTATATATATATATATATATATATATATATATATATATATATGCCAAGAATGAAGTCACTCCAATCCCCCAATCCCAGTCTCAGGTATACAGGACTATTATGACTTTCTGAAACTAGTCTTTCCTTCCTGATGCTTTGTTAGTGGACTTTGGGAATAGTTACACAAGAGGCTTTACCCAGAGGGCTACAAAGCCCAGTCGAATACTTTAATGAATCCTTAAGTGTTAAGAGAGACTGGATTCAAGGAAAGTTAGCTGAATTCCCATAATGACAATGATTTAGTCATTTTGGGGGGCTGTAAAGAAAAGAATAGGAGAGTGTCCCAGTCCCATTATGTTGAATTAATTGCTCCCTTGACTACAGTTCCAGAGCATTCTGGTTTTGGCTCCTTCCCAGCCATGTCACATTGTATTATTCTATGTCATTATGTTAGTGATACTACATTTGGGTTATTGGGTTTTTTAATTCTTAAAGAAACAGATTATTATTTTTTTAAAGATAAAGTTTCCATGGGTGGCTCAGTCGGTTGAGCATCCAACTTTGGCTCGGGTCATGATATCATGGTTTGTTGGTTCAAGTCCTTTGTTGGACTTTGCACTGATAGTATGGAGCCTGCTTCAGATTCTGTGTCTCCCTCTCTCTGCCCCTCCCTGCTCACATTATATCGCTCTCTTTCCCTCTCTCTCTCTCTCAAAAATAAATAAACCTGGACCACTTTCTTACACCATACACAAAAATAAACTCAAAATGGATGAAAGACCTAAACGTAAGACAGGAGCCATCAAAATCCTCGAAGAGAAAACAGGCAAAACCTCCTTGACCTTGGCCACAGCAACTTCTTACTCACCATGTCTCCAGAGGCAAGGGAAACAAAAGTAAAAATGTACCATTGGGACCTCATCAAAATAAAAAGCTTCTGTACAGTGAAGGAAACAATCAGCAAAACTAAAAGACACTGATGGAATGGGAGAACATATTTGCAAATGACATATCAGATAAAGGGTTACTATCCAAAATCTATAAAGAACTTATCAAACTCAACACCCAAAAAACAATTCAGTGAGAAAATGAGCAAAAGACGTGAATAGACATTTCTCCAAAGAAGAGATCCAGTTGGTCAACCGACACATGAAAAAGTGCTCAACATCACTCATTATCAGGGAAATACAAATCAAAACCACAATGAGATACCACCTCACACCTGTCAGAATGGCTAACATTAACAACTCACACAACAACAGATGTTGGTGAGGATGCAGAGAGAGAGGATCTCCTTTGCACTGCTGGTGGGAATGCAAACTGGGGCAGCCACTCTGGAAAACAGTATGGAGGTTCCTCAAAAAATTAAAAATAGAACTACCCTATAATCCAGCAATTGCACTACTCGGTACTTATCCAAGGGATACAGGTGTGCTGTTTTGAAGGGGCACATGCACCCCAATGTTTATAGTAGCACTATCAACAATAGCCAAAATATGGAAAGGGCCCAAGTGTCCATCAATGAATGAATGGATAAAGAAGATGTGGTATATATATATACATATATATATATATATATACACACATATATATGTATGTATATATATATATATACACAATGGAGTATTACTCAGAAAACAAAAAGAATAAAATCTTGCCATGTGCAACTATGTGAATGGAACTAGACTAATTTTGCTTAGCATAATGCTAAGTTATGCTTAGTTTGCAAACTGGCAAAATGCCAGTTTGCTTAGCATAATGCTAAGCAAAATTAGACAGAGAAAGACAAATGTCATATGAATTCACTCATATGAGGACTTTAAGACACAGAACAGATGAACATAAGGGAAGGGAAGCAAAAATAATATAAAAACAGGGAGGGGGACAAAACATAAGAGATTCTTAAATATGGAGAACAAACAGAGGGTTGCTAGAGGGGTTGTGGGAGGGAGAATGGGCTAAATGGGTATGGGGCATTAAGGAATCTATTCCTGAAATCATTGTTGCACTATACACTAACTTGGATGTAAATTTAAAAAATAAATTAAAAAAAAAAATGTTCCGCAAAAAATAAATAAATAAATAAATAAGAAATGGCTTAAGACAGGGTCTCTTAAACTGGGCTCTGTTGACATTTTGGGCAAGATAAGTCATGTGATGTGCTGCAGTGTGCCTTGCAAAATGTTTAGCTGCATCCCTGACCTCAACCCTCCAAATGCTAATAGTGCCTTCCCCACTGTTGACAACCTTAAATGTAACCAGAGTTTGCCAAATGCCCCCTGGGGCCCCAAATTCTCCCTGGTAGGGGACCACCAGAAGTCAATATAATGTGTCCCAGAGAACTGGGAAGATAACTCTCTCTGGGTATAATTATCTATTATGTACCTTAATTAAGCAACAATAATATTGGACTAACAAGGCATTGAGACGGTGTGAATATAGTGAGTGAGAGAGAGAAACTCCAATGTAAGCCTGGAGGCTAGGATTCAAGGGGAGGTGAGGGGAGCCCTGAATTATTTTAGTCCATTTAAATGACTCATAAACGTTCATTAAATTAATTGGTGTCTCACATTCTGAAGAGGATGGCTAAGGAGATATCAAGATGGAGCATTTAGATGATTAAACCAGTACTGAGTGACTACGATCTAATCCATGTCTGGCAATATGTAATTTTGTCACACTCTGACTCTGGGTTTAGGAATTCCAGGCATAGATGGGATTCTCAGTACTCAGTCTGACAAAGATGATTATTTCATTACATTCCTAAATCAAAGTACAGTATAGCCTGGGAGATCCTGAACAGCACTGTCCAATATGTTGTCCAATATGTATTAAGTTTTGATCCCCTCTGCTGAGGTTTAGATGGTGAATCTGGTGATTCACTTCGTGCAGAAATGGGAGTATTCTGAGGTTAGAACATGTACAGAATCATTGGCAATGGTGTATTAGGGCTGGGCAGGAGACTGACAGGAAAAGACTGAAAGACCAGAGTCCGGGTGGTCTGGGGTGGTGGAAAGAAATGGTTATATATTGTGATGATCTTTGCATCACATGCTAATGCCCACCAGAGAGTATCCACCATGGAAGATACAGCCAAGCTGACAGAAGAGCATGACCAGTTATCAGTCATCCTCTGTTTTCAGCTATCACAGTGCTTGCACAATGGGTACATGAACTTGGAGGCCATAGAGGATGCAATATAGCTACAAAAGGGTTGAACACTATGGAATCCCACATAACTAAGACTGATCTAGCTACTGTCACCACTGAATGTCAGACCTTATAGCAAGAGACACTAATGTTGAGGATTTGATATGGCATCATTTCTCATGGTTACCAACTAACTGCTTCATGACAAGTTGACCACATTTGTCCTTTTAATCCTGCAATAGGGGCCAGTTTGATCTCACAGAATAGACATGAATTCTGGGTGCAGGATTTCTTTTCTATCTGCAGCAGCCCCACTCTGAAAGTTTATGGAGTTTTTAGTCCAATGGCACAGGATTTCACTAAACTTTGTATCAGACCAGGGGACACATGTTACAGCCAAAGAAAGGAAAGAGTGGGTTCATGACCATGTAACTTACTGATTACTTCATTTATTGCAAGTTACTGGCCTGACAGAGCATTGACACAGCTTGCAAAAGGCACATCTGAAGTATCAGCTCAAGCAGTATTCTTCCATGCAATGGCTTCCGCTTGGAGTCAATATACACACTAAATCATATGTGCTGTGACCACAATAAGAAGAGTACACAGGTCACGGGAGATATTGTACCATCTGTCCTAATAAAGATTCTCTGCTCAGAGGTCCTGGTGGTGTAAAGGGAGTGTACTTTTTCTAGCAAGATTTAGATTTAATTGTAAGTTATGGCTACTACCTGGGATTGGGCTCTTGGGCACAAGAACCAAGAGGCAAGGAGAGGGCATACCATATCAGCAGACATAATTAACCCTAATCTTCAGGAAAAGTTAAGGTTGCAATTATAGAAATAAAAACGTCTGGGGGGCCTGTGTAGGTCACGATCTCACGGTTCATGAGTTCAAGCCCCACATTGGACTCTCTGCTGTCAGCATGGAGCTCACTTTGGATCTTCTGCCCCCTCTCTCTCTTCCTCTCTCCTGCTCTTACTCTCTGTCAAAAATAAAACAAACATTAAACAAAAAAAGAAAAAGCTAGTTCACTGAGGTTTATCTGAAGATCTGTGTTACTAGACAATACTCACTCCAGAGCTCCCTCCCTGGTTGGACACAGCTTTGTCAGGGCTGGATTGCAATTCCATTTCCCTCTCTGTCCAGCCCTGCTTCCTTTTCTTTCCTTTCACTAGCGTTAAAGGTCTCATAAGTATATTATACCCCAAACACTGCATCAGTGTCTACTTCCAGAGAACAAATATTGCCAAAACTGTTTCCTAAGTGTTGTACTCATTTGTACACTCTGAGCAATGTATGAAATTTCAAAAAAAAAATCCCATCCATACCATGCTTACTATTTCAGCCTCTTTAATTCTAGCCTGCCTGAGTAGCCATGTGATTTTAATTTGCATTCCTCTAACTTGGAACATATTTTTTATATGTTTATTGTCTATTTGTGTATCTTCCTTGGTGAAGTGGGCGTTCAGTTCTGTCCATTTTATATTAGGATGTGTGTCTTCTAATTATTAAGCTTCAGGAGTACTGCATTCTACATGAGTCATTTGTCATGTGCTTTACAATTATTCTCTTCTGGTTTCTGGCTTGTCTGTTTTCTAAGACTATGTTTGAGGTTCAGAATATTTTAATTTCATTAAGTCTAACTTATCAATTGCTTCTTCTTAGATAATTGTTTAGGACTACAGTCAAATGTAGGCTAACAGTCAGCGCTTCAAGATTGTAATATGAATCTACACACAAAAAACAAACATAAGTAAAGGTAATTTTGTAATTATAAAAGACAGTTTAAATGTATATTTTATCTCCTTTCTCCTCTTCACTGTCTTAAAAAGCAATTTTTATAAAGTGATATGTACACATTATACTGCTGGCCCTATAACATATAGAAATATAATGTATGTATAATATATTTGAAAGAACAGAACAAAGGAGGTAGACAGACACAATGCTGTATTCTTAGAAATGTTGACAGATGCAGGTGCCTGGATAGCTTGGTCAGTGGAGCTTCCAACTTTAGTTCAGGTCATGATCTCACAGTATGTGGGTTCGAGCTCCAAATGGGCTCACTGCTGTCAGTGCAGAGCCCATTTCTGATCCTCTGTCCCCCTCTCTCTCTGCCCCTCTTCTGCTTGTGCTCTCTGTCTCAAAAAATAAATAACAACAACAACAACAATTTAAATGAAAGAAATATTGACAGATGATAAATTAATAATTAAAAGAATAATTGTTGGGGTTGTAACATTAATAGATGTATATAACAACACCACAAATAAAGGGGAAATGGAATACAGTTATATTGGAGTCATAGTTTAAATATTGCTATATATCACTGAAATTAAGCTAGTGTACATGTGAAGCTGATTTTGGTAAGATGATTATGGTAGGCCCTATTATAATCACTGAGGAAAACCATCAAAAATATCTAGTGAAAAAGTCGTTAAGGAAGTTAAAATGCTATATAGGGCAATATTAACTTAATACAAAAGATAGTAGCAAAGAAGCAACAGAGAAATTTGAAAACAAAACGCAAGATATAAAAAGCAAAAAATTAAATGGCAGATGTAAATCCACCATACCATTCTCAATATTACCATTGAAGGTAATGGATAGTGGATTGAGCAGTCCAATCAAAAAGCAAAGTAGTATACAATTCATCCATTTAAAGTACACAGTTACGTGTGTGTGTATATATATATATACACACACACATATATGTGGAATAGAGATAGATACATCCTGTTAACACTAATCAAAAGAAAGCTAAAGATGCTATATTAATTTCATAAAATAAATAGTTTAAACTAAGAAAAATTATCAAAGATAAATAAAGGTATAATATTTTGATAAAGTGCTTTCCAAAAGACATAACAAATCTTAATATCTATGCACCTAACAGCAGACCATCAAAATATTCAGAGTAAAAATGATAGAATGATAAGGAGAAATAATAGACAAATCCACTATGATATTTGGAGACTTTAATAGCTCTCTTTCAGTAACTGACAGATCAAAAGCCATCTTTAAACCTAAATTTCCTTCAGAAGTTGAGGACCTTGCCAAAGGATAATGAACAACTTCATTAAATTGTTGATTTGATGACTCTGTTTCACAAACATTTATTGCCAGTTATTTTTTTTTTAAAGTTATACACCTGCTAAAAATAGCTTAACCTGGGTTTAGTGACCATATTCCCTAGTATGTCAACATACATACAAAATAAAACCATGCCTTTATCCTCTATGCTGAAAATACAGGGTTTATACATATATTTTTCCAAACAACAAGCATTTATATTTCACAGTCCTGAAGGCTATTAGTTCAAGATAAATGTACCTACAGATTTGGTATCCGGTGAAAGCCCACTTCCTGGTTCATAGACGGCCCTCTTTTCACTGTGTCCTCACAGTGGTTGAAGGGGCAATGGAGCTCTACAGGATCCCTTTTACAAGGCCACTAATCCCACTCATGAGGCCTCCACCTTCATGATCTAATCACTTCCCAAAGAACGACCTCACCTTTTTTTTTTTTTCTAATTCCAGTGTAGTTAACATACAGTGTTATGTAGTTTCAGGTGTTCAACAAAGTTTACTATTATTGAAGTTTATATCTACTATCTTAAAAGCAAAGCCACCTGGGTGGCTCAGTTGGTTAAGCATCCCACTTCGGCTCAGGTCATGATCTCCCAGTTCATGATTTCGAGCCCCACTTCGGGCTGTGTGCTGACAGCTCAGAGCCTGGAGCCTGTTTCTGTTTCTGTGTCTCCCTCTCTCTCTCTCTCTCTGCCCCTCCATGGCTCTCACTGTCTCTCTCTCAAAAAACTAAACAAACATTAGAAAAAATTTTTAAGCAAAATATTATTAGTAATATTTAAATTCAAAATTCTACATTAATATGAAATGCATTCATAAATATAAAGGGGAGTGGGAGGAAAGTAATATTTTAGAGTCTCTTTCACCTAAACTTTCTGTTTCTTGAATTTCTTGAGGATCATGTCACGAATCTGTTTGGTCTTGACACTGTAGACAATGGGGTTCATGAGGGGTGGGATCAGCAAGTAGACATTGGCCATGAGCACATGGACAATTGGGGATGCATTCTGCCCATAGCGATGGATCATAGATAGCCCAATCATTGGTGTATAGAAAGTGAGTACAGCACAGATGTGGGAGATGCAGGTGTTGAGGGCTTTCACCCTCTCTGTCTTAGAGGCAATACTCAACAATGTGCCAAGGATGAGGATATAGGAGAGGAGCAAGAGCACTGAATCAAGTCCCATGGAGCAGATGACCACCATGAGGCCATAGATGCTGCTGACCCAACGGCTGGATACAGTTGTCTTTATAAGGTCCTGATGCAGGCAGAATGGGTAAGAGAGAACATTGACAGAACGATATTGAAGTCTCTTTAGGAGGAAGGAAGCTGGAAAGACCAGTGCCAAGGCCCTTCCAGCAATTGCTAACCCGATCCCAGTGATTACACCATTGGTTAGAATGGCTGCATAGCGCAGGGGCTCTCGGATTGCTACAAAGCGGTCAAAGGCCATGGCCAACAGCACAGCTGACTCAATAATTGAGAAAACATGAATGAAGTACATCTGGACCAGACAAGCATTAAAGGAGATCTCCCGGGCATAGAACCAGAAGACACTGAACATGGTAGGTAAGGTTGTAGTAGACAGGCCCAGGTCAGTAAGTGCCAGCATTGATAGAAAGTAGTACATTGGTTGGTGGAGGGAAGCCTCAGTTCTGATGATAAATAGGATGGTGATGTTTCCTACAATGGAGGTGGCATACACCAAGAAGATGGGGATGGAAATCAAGCTGTATCTGCTTTCAAGGCCTGAGAGGCCTGTCAGGAGGAAGCGAGGGTACTGGGCAGAGTTATTGAAGACAGACATTGTGGTGATGGAGGTGTCTTCAGTCTAAGTGGGAAGATGAGAACCTGAAACAATTTGGGTACAGACAGTATTATAAGAAGCAGCAATGCTCTGACTGTACTGTATAGACTCCTTCCAATCATTCTTTGCTTATTGTATATAATTACCACCTGTATTTATTATTTTGCCAATTAACTTATTCTTTCACCATTGTATATTTATTGAAAACATAGTTTATAAAAGGAAAACTGGTCATTCTATAATGTAGAGAAATATATAAAAACTGCCTTCAAATATTTAGAATCTAGGAAATTAAGCTAAAATTAAAGTAGTAGTTTAATATAAGGCCCTACAAAACACAGAAAGAGGAAAGTAGCCTGACCCAAAGACGTCAGGGAAGATTTATTGAAGACGATTCTTGAATTAGGTCTCAAACGACAAGAATGAGCTGGATGGGAACAAAGGGCTGAGTTGAGCACTCTGTGCTGATTGGCTCCTAGACAAGCGCAGGAAGATATCACCATTCCAAGTGTAAATGAATATAATTGGGCAAAATAGGATAGGGTGGTTCTTCAGATGGTTATTGGAGTGAAGACTGAATAGAAACAGATCAGAATTTCTGAAGGAACTTGTATATAAATGTAAAGAAGTTCCTCTCCATCTTAGAAGACTCAATATAGTCATTTTAATAAAAAGTAAACAATATTTATATTATAAACAGATTTATATTATATTGCTGTCAAACTAGAACCAATGTTAAGAATGGACTAAAGTCTGGCAAAAGAGAAGGCATGGAACTCATTTTGAAGGCTATTGTAGTATTTTTTAAGTGGATGCAAGTAACATGAGGGATTATAAAGGATAAATGGATATAAATGTTATATGGAGAGAAAAAATATTGGTTTCATAATCATATGGTAGGAATGAGAAAAAGAAAACAAAAACAGGACAAGTTCAGTTATTTGGTAGATTTTGGAGTCATCTACTGAAAAAACAAAAAGCAAAAATTTGAGAAGCTCAGGAAAAGTTTGTGAAACTAGCAGGGAAGAATAATTCCATGTTGTTAGGAGAAATTTGAAGCATGTGTGTCAAGGGGCTAGTGGTATATTGGGTTCCACAGAGAGTTGTCAAAAGGGAAATTATTTCTACTCAAGAAAAATTGGAAAGATGCCTAATGGAGACAGAGAAAACATTTCTTAAAAAAATAAAAAAAATAAAACTAGCAATAACCAAAAAGAACACACAGCATGTTATAAGAAGAGTGAAAGAGCTTTAGTGCTCAGGGCTCAGGTACCCAGTAGATAGGATGTGCTGTAGGGAACATGGGAGGCAAAGTTTACCAGGGACTGGAGAAGATGAGGCATTCTACTAAGAACCCTAAGACTGATTACTTAGCAACATGATGGCCACCCAATTCCACTTTCTTTAGGCACTAAACATCAAAAATATTTTTTTCACTAACATATCTGATGTCAAAGTTCCTCCAAAATTCACATGGCCCCCAACCTATCCTGTTCCATTAATACAATTACATTTCATAGTTTTCTCTGACAGACTTAATTAAAGTAACGAATTCCCTAACCACCTACAGAGATCACAGGAGCCTTTCCACACTGAAACCATCTTCCTCCCATTTTAGGAAAGTTAACAATGAAGAGCCGAACTGCTTTACATATCCTCATCCTGTGATTAAATACTATTCTATTTATAACTTATTAAGTTACTAGTCTTTATATACCTCCCTCAGTGTCCTAGCTCTTCATGTCACAGTCTTCTCCTGGTCTCCTTTAACATCACTTGAGCAATAATTGTCATTAGATTGGCATTTGTGCACACTTACTTTCTTCTTCCTTGATACCCTCCCTCAAATCTGTCAATATCCTCAGAGACATCATCCTGCCCAAGTATGCCAAGTCTTCCCTTTTAGATCAACTTTCCTGCTACTTCATTTTAAAGATTCCTCTCACTTTGGATATTCATAATCCATCTTCCATAAATGGGTCTATTGGATGTAGACACAAGTACCTTGCCCTCAAGTGGCTACTCTTCTGGAGTCAGAGGAAGTCTGATGACAGCTGTCATTTACCACCTCTATCACTTTGGACACATTACTAAACTTTGAGCACAAAAAAACTGGGAACTGTATTGTCCTACTTCAGAGATTACTCAAGAAAATGTATCTTGGGGCACCTGGGTGGCTCAGTTGGTTAAGTGTCTGACTTCGGCTCAGGTCATGATCTCATGGTTTGTGGGTTCGAGATTCATGTCGGGCTCTGTACTGACAGCTAGCTCAGAGCCTGGAGCCTGCTTCGGATTCTGTGTGTGTCTCTCTCTGACCCTCTCCTGCTTATGCTGCTTCTCTCTCTCTCTCTCTCTCTCTCTCTCTCTCTTTCTCTCTCTCTCAGAAATAAATAAAACATTTTAAAAATTAAAAAAAAAAAAAAGAAAATGTATCTAAAGTGTTTGGCACAGAATCTGAGCCCTTGAGCTTAAGTGAAGAAAATGTCTTCTTTTCTTTGGGTTTAAGATACTTCGGGCTTAAGTGAAGCAAAATGTTAATGGAGGTGCTGAAGTAGAGACAAACTTAAGCTTATCATCCAAAAACAACAGTGACCGAAAGGCAGTGACCTGGAGTACACGAGTTATCACTTATAAAGATATTACTCCTCAGGGCTTCTCTTGAAAATTATTTTGCCTAATTCCTTTTTTGGCTCATAATATTGGCAAGTGTGTAGGATATATGTGAGAATAAGACAGAAGACGTCCTCAAATCACCATGAATATTATTATCATCATTTTAACATAATTTTTAGTTAATATCAGATAGCTTTTTTCAGAGAACAGAGCTCAGTACATGGGTTCCCATCATGTGCACTGTCTATACCTAGAGATGAGTTTACAATCCCAGGGCTCTTCTGGGCAGCCTTTGAGGATGACACTCTGCTCACTTTGAGGAAATGGTACTCTGTACCTCTGACCTCTCCTAAAACTGCAAATGCACATGAGCAATAGCCAGTCTTACCTTTTGACTTGCTCTCCTACTTCCTGGATTCTTCAAATACATTCATTAGGTACTAATCTCCTGCCCAGTTTTTCCTGCTTAAGAAGCCTTTCTTAGACACACCTGAGTCCTCGAGTGTAAACAACCATCCACCCTGCTACAGATTTGCTGGGCTCCAGTCTGCCAGACCTTGACTTGTGGCACCTCGACCAAGGCACTGAATATGGATATAAAAGAAGAATAAAAAACACAGTGGATCCTGAGGGAGACAGTTCCTCAAGGAAGCTTTGATGCCCTGGGTGAGGCATCTGTTTCTCCTTCAGCAACTCTAGAGCCAAGATAACATGCTTGCTCTCAGCTTCTTTGACTCTGCCAGCCAAGTGCTTTATCAGCACTACACTTCTGGGCATTGACTACTCCAAATTGCACACCCCCTCTTCACTAGCCATCCTCTCAGGGCCAATTTTGTTTTCTTAATGCAACCTTCAGAGAGGATGAATGTCACTGGAGACTTTGCTCCTGCTCTGATAACAGAGATGATTGTGCCCAATTCCCAAACTGGGAGTCCAGATTTGGCAGCAGTTCGGTGGTGCCTGGAATCATCTGATGGAGAAAAACAATGGACTTGGTCAGAATAATGAACTAGAGAACGCCTGTGCTTGAATAACCAGAGATAGCAGTTACTAGCTGTTGAATGGCAGGAAAATTACAGTAGTCCGCCCTTACCTGTGGTTTCACTTCCTGTGGCTTCAGTTACCCAAGATCAACTGTGGTCTGGAAGCAGATGATCCTCCTTCTGATATATCATCAGAAGGTCAGTGCAGCCTAATGCTGCCTAACCCTATGTCACAATGCCTACATCAGTCACCTAACTCCATCTCATCATGTAGGCATTTTATCATCTCACATCATCATAAGAATAGTGCGTACAGTGCAATAAGATATTTAGAGAAAGAAGAGACCATATTCACATAATTTTATTACAGCATATTGTTGTAATTATTCTATTTTATTATTCATTAAGGTTGTTAATCTCTTTTAGGGCCTGATTATAAATTAAAATTTATCATACGTATTCATGTATAAGAAAAGAAAAACATAGTATGTATGGGGTTTGGTACTATCTGTGGTTTCAATAATACACTGGGGTCTCAGAATGTATGCCCATAGATAAGGGGGATTAGTACTATAATCAGAATTTTAGGTCATATTTTTACAACTATATAATATGAATAATGAGACCCACTTTGTTGAGCCGCTGTGAGGAATGCAAAAACTTCTGTGTAGAGTTAAGTTTATCATAAACAAAAAAAAAAGCTATGAGATTCATATATGACAGGCTCATAATACTTAACGCTTTTACCAGCAATCTGATAGAAGGGTAGACATTCTACTTTCTTCATCCAGCAAAATGTTCTATTTAGTCTGGTCCACAAATCTGCCTCTGAGCAAGCTTGAGCTATTATATTAAATGGTAAAGACAAAAGGGTGGTAGGATACAAAAAGAGTTACACACCTATATCCTCACTATCTAGCAAAGAAATGAAGGTCCCATTTTTTAATTTGTTCATTCCCAAATCACACGTGCAGTAGATATGAGAGTAGAATATGGGTTTGCCCAATTTCCACTGCTGTTTGCCTTCAGGAAAGTCACCTCAGTTATGTTGGTGCTGTTTTCTAAGACCAATTTTGTTTTCCTTTTTGTCGTAACTCACAATGTAACTACCAACATTTCTCTATTCACAGAGTAAACTGTCTCTTGGATACATCATTTTGTTTCCATTATCTTCCATGTAAGATCAATTCAAGTAATTTCCAATAAAATCTCAATTCAGGGCAATGTGACTTCATGCTGGTTTTTAGGGATGCTGCAGCTGTCTCTGAATATATTCTTAATACCACCACCTGAAATTCCACTTTTCCAAAATTTGATTTTATGATATTTTGCTGCTCTAAAGTGTTAACACCTATATAAGATTTTCCTAAAATGTACAATAAACCTCTATATGAATAGAATTAATATTCTATTCATCAAACAAATAAAGTAAGCGTCAGTCAGTTATGCTTGGGAAAACAGCAGATAGTAAAATGTTGGTTCCCAGGCGCTGGGGGTAGAAGACGGTGTGGATAGGAGAGATAATATTTAAGTGTACAAATTTGCAGTTAGAGTAAATTAGTTCTATAGGTCTTAATGCACAGTAGAGTGAATATAGACAACAATATTGTGTCACAATCATCAAACTTGCTAAAAGACTAGATCTTAATTATTTCAACCACACAAAAGAAATCATAATTATGTGGTGTGATAGGGATACTGTCACTACAATGAAAGTCATATTTCCAGTGACAGTACATAATATGTAATCACCATGTCATAGGAAATGTCAGATGTCAAACATAATTAAACAATTTTATATATCCTATATATACATTTAAGTTTACTTATTTATATTAAGAAAGCGAGCATAGGAGGAGAAGAGAAAGAGGAGAGAGAGAATCCTCAGCAGGCTCTGCACTGTCTGTGGGGGCAGTTGGGGGCTTGATCTCACAAACTGTGTGATCATGACCTGAGCCAAAAGCAAGGGTTGGATGCTTAATTGGACTGAGCCACCCAGGTGCTCCTTTTTTATGTAAAATATATATTTTTTAAAAAGCAAACCACAAAAGGAACCCTGTACATTGTAATACCATCGCATGTAAACATTTATATTGTAGGCTAATATTTCAGAGATATCCAGCACTGACAAAACCTATTTAACAGAGTTTAACCCAGCCTTCTCCAGACACATTTTATCCAGACAGCACTTATTAAGATCTGAAATTTGTGGGCCACCTGGGTGGCTCAGTCAGTTTGGCACCTGACTTCAGCTCAGGTCATGATCTCACAGTCTGTGAGTTCAAGCTCCACGTCAAGCTCTGTGCCCCTCTTTTTTTCCACCTCCCCCCATGCTTAAAGCAGTGTTTGTCAACTTTGACACTATTGACATTGGACATTCTTTGTGTCTGCTGATAGTGCAGAGCCTGGAGCTTGTTTCAGATCCTGTCTCCCTCTCTCTCTGCCTCTCCTCCACTCACACACTCTCTCTCTCTCTCACTCTCTCTCTCTCTCTCAAAAATAAATAAAAACATTATAAAAAATAAACATTAAAAAATATCTGAAATTCGTGTTCTGCAGAACTCAGTATGAGAATGGCAGCTGAGAGAATCACTGATTTAAGGCAATAATTCTCAACAAGAAGGAATTTTTCCTAACAGGGAATATTTGACAGTGTCTGGGGACTCTTTTTGGTGTCAAATCTGTGGAAATGTTAATGATATCTAGCTTGTAGAATCTAGGGAATGCTTCAAAACATTCTTCAATGAGCAGGACAGGCTTTAAAACAAAGAATGTCCAATGTCAATAGTGCCAAAGTTGACAAACGCTGCTTTAAGCAAGGGGGAGGTGGAAAAAAAGAAGGGGAACAAAAATCAACTAAAAATCAGTATTGTGTGTATAATTCTCAAGGTAACATGAAGGCAAAGAGCACGGGCTCCAGAACCATGACCAGAAAGATCATGGAGTGGAGATCCAGAGCTCCTTATCTTTGAATCCCAGTTCTAGCACTTATGTACTATGTAACCTAGGGGACATTACTTAGTCATTTTTGCCCCTGTTTCCTTATGCATACAGGGAGTTCATAAGAATTTTTCTCTATCTCCTATGATTTTTAAATGTTAAATGAGTTTATATATTGCTTTTAGAATATATTGAATACTCAATAACAGATAATCAAAAATTTATTGCCTGTTCCTTTGATATAGAATTGCTATTAAATTATTTTTAGTATTCTGCCAGGCTACCATTTCTGTGACCTTTTATTTTGTGCCCTGAGCTGAAACTTCTTTCAAAGACTCTGCAAAGGGTACATCAAATTTGGTAGTCATCAAATAATTAAGTCATAAGGATAATTTGTCTGGATCTGATCTAATGAGTATTAGAGTACCTTTTAACTACAATTTGGATTTACACGTATATTTATTTTCAGAAGGAAAATTGTCTTCCCCTTGGGAGGTATACATCCAGTTTAGATAAGTTGCATTTCACATATTAACATGTTAATATGTGAAAATCATGTTAATTCACATAGTAACATGTTGACATTCTAAAATGTACATTGTATATTGTATCAGATGAGTTTGGCTTTGGGGATTCTGCTCTCTTACTATCTTATTAGTCATAAAATATTAATAAGATTGATTTTTTTCTTTTCAGGTAAAATAATCTAGCAAAAATATGAACAAGAAAACCAACTGATAATCTTCTTAATGATATTTTTCAATTTCTATTTACCTGCATCTAACTCAATAAGAATTTAGTTTAAATGATTAGTTACACTATTTATTCTTTCCTATTGAAGATTAATCACTAATCCCATTTTCCCAGTTTCCAGGATAACACCATTCTCCCAAATCTTATTCAATTTCATTATTTTTCACAAATCTTTACCATATAATCTATTAGTCACATTCACCTTTCTCTGAAATAAAGTTTTATATACCTGTTGGTTGAGCTGATGGGGGAGTAAATGGTGCACTGCCCCATTTCACAGTGAGGTTTCTTTACCATGGAAATAAATTTAGTGTATTTAAATAGAAGGGTTGTTAGATTTGTTTTATAATTTAATATCATTCAGACTTAAAATTACTTCGCTATTAATTCATATCATAAGCAGAATTAAGATAACAGTATGTGTGTTTGTGTGTGCATGTGTGCGTGTGTGTATGTGCATCTGTATGTGTGCGTGTTGGGAAATCTGGGAAGCTTTAAATTTCCTAACATGGTATGTTCACATAAACACAAGTTCATCATTGAACCAGGTTCAAAGAGTCCATGTAGAGGATGTGTGAAAACTGACAGTGGAGAGTGGTATGGTTTAACAAGTGCAAATTAATGAAAACCAGTTATTAGATGGGAAAGTATTTGAATCTTTTATCCTATTATGAGCATTTCTTAATCCATCTGCATCTGTATCACTTTATTGAGGCATATTATAGACACAGGGTTCAGAGCAGTGGAAAAGAGAAATCATAGCTTCTTTCCTCAAGGCACTTTATTTGGTATCTTGATCAAGTCTTCCCTGAAATAATTTGCTACAGTGTGTTACCAAAAGAGAAAAAAGATGAAAATGAAAACAAACAGACATATAGAGAATAGAATAATTGAAATGTGAGATAGTCAAAGATTCTAAGATATGGTGAAGATACATGAGAGAAGAGAATAACACAGAACCAATATTTGAGAGACAATGGCCAAGAAATTTCCATCTGAAACTAATGTTCTGCAGATTATCAGAAATCTATGTCTTTCTTGAAACCTTTATTTGAATGTTTTATAGAGAGAAAACCCAGGCCCAGATGGCATCTTTAATGAATAGCTTAAAACATAAAAGAAGAATAACAGAAACCCTATACATGTGTTTCTAAAGAATATAAAAAGAAGGTTCACTTCTTAAAGACTTTTATGAGGGAAGTATAACCTGTATTCCATAACCAGAAAATGATATCACAGAAAATAAATATTAAAGGCCAAAATATCCTGTAAAATTGATTATTAAATCCCAAACAAAATATTATCAAATCTAATCCAGTAATTGTGTGTACACACACATGCATACATACTCCATGATCCTCTTGGATTTTTATGAAAATACATAATCAATATTAAATTTAGTCAAGTATTTTTCTACATCAGTCTGGAGTCACAAATTATTTTCTCTTTTTTGTGTGTTTAATTCAAGGATCAAAGTTGTTTTGTATGCAAAAATCACACAGTGATTTATATACATGTAATATAAATAAGTGAATATGGTATATATGTAATATGGTGAATATAGTATATATGTAATATAGTGAATATAGTATATATAATACAGTGAATATAAGAATATAATATAATACAGTAAAATAATACTTACAATGCTCCTTAAGACATTAAGCTAAAAACATGAGAATTTCCTTGATCTGATTTTAAAAAACAATAATAAACCTGATATACAGTTTCTGGTTTTTCATGTGAGAAGCTCAAAGTCACCACTCTGTCGTAACAATGAGGAAAAAACTGAACAGACTGAAAATCGACATCTCTTCTTGGATCCATGAGAAATGAAAGGACACAGGGCAAATTACCACTCTGAAGAGTGGAGAGTCAAACAGGAAATATAAGGAGTCACCACTTACAGATTAGAGGCTCATAAGCAAGATGGTTACAGGAACTGCCACTAAGGTAGGAAAATCTGAACTAAATGAACAGGTTGCTGGAGGCTCAGTGTGTACAAGTCTGAGAGTTAAAAAACCTAGGAGGACCCAACAATGGCAGGGTGAGGGGGGATAAGATTGTGTGATATTTGGCTCCAGTAGCTTTTCAAAGCTCCTACAGTAAACATCTGAGAAAAATCCCCTCAGACTCCTAGCAAGGAGAGGGGGGAAAGGAACCATTCTGAAATGTGCCATGGCATTCTGTTGCTTTTAACAAGGCCTCAGGAGAAACTAGTTAACCAAAGCCTAACCTGTTACGGATTTAGCACCTACCTGACCTTAGGAAAAATAAATACCCAACTCCAGCCCCCTCTAGCCTTCCACATGGGAAAAGGATATATCCAACTACAGTCCACTCTAGCCATCCTGTTTTGTCTAAGAAAGGAGAATTAAAAACAAAACAAAACAAAGCAAAACAAAACAAAACAAAAGTGAGAAACACTTATGAAGTCCAAATTCCAGGAGCATAGGCTCACCAAAAGACTGAAACTATAGGGTGTTTCTCCTCCCCCATACCTTATTAGACATTAATAAAGCCCTATTTAAAGCAGTTCCTTTTACCTGGTACATCGTGACCAACTGTCAGTCGGGGAGGGGGGGCATACTAAAATGTTAAAATTACAATTTGAAGAGACAGAGCAAGCATCAGAACTAGGCATGACAGGGATGGTGGAATTATCAGACCAGGAATTTAACATCCCTATGATTAATATGCTAAAGGCTCTAATGAGTAAAGTAGACAGCATGAAAGAACAGATGGAATGCCTAAGCAGAGAAAAGCAAAAACTAAGAAAGAACCAAAAAGAAATGCTAGAGATCAAAAGCACTGTGATAGGAAAGGAGAATGCCTTGAAGGCCTTTTGAGTACATTAGACATGGCTAAGGCTAAGCTATGAAACTACTAGAAGATAATGTAAGAGAAAAAGTACATGACCTGGGCTATGGCAATGACTTTTTAGATATGACATCAAAATCCCAATCCATGAAAGAAATAATTGATAAGTTGGACTTTATTGAAATGAAAAGTTTCTTTTCTATGAAAGATAGTGTCCAGAGAATGAAAAGACAAGCCACAGACCGAGAAAATATTTACAAAGACGAATCTGGTTAAGGAGAGCAGTCCAAAACACACAAAGAACTCTTAAAATACAATAAGAAAACAAACAACCCAATTAAAAAATGGGGCAAAGACCTTAACAGACACTTTGCCAAGTAATATATACAGATGACAAATAAGTATATGTAACATGCACTACATCATGTGTTGTCAGGGAAATTAAAATTAAAATAGCGATGAGACTACACATCTATTAGAAGGGCCAAAATCTGGAATGCTGACCATACCAAATGCTGACAAGGATGTGAAGCAATAGGAACTCTCATTCACTGCCCTTGGGGAAGCAAAATGGTATAGGCACTTTAGAAGACATTTTGGCAGTCTCTTACCATACAATCCAACAATCATGCTGTCTGGTATTTACCCAAAGTTCAATATTATGTCCACATAAAAACCTGTACACAGATGTTTGCAACGATTTTATTAAATGACAAAACTTTGAAGCGAACCAGGATGTCCTTCCTTAGGTGAATGGACAAATATTCTATGGTAAGTACAGACAATTGAGAATCAGTATTTAAAAGAAATCAATTATAAAGAAAATTAATAATATAGAAAAGTTAAAATTAATCTTATGGAAATTTTAATAATGTAAAATATTAATAATTAACAATTAAGTAAATTTAATAATATAGAAAAAGAAAATGTGATCTCTCTGCTTCTGTGACTTCATTTCGTGTCCCTGAGCCCAGAGATTTTCTGGTTCAGTATTTCCATAGAATAAATCTCACATCTTCTGCCAGTGTAGTTTAATTACTCCAAAATCCATAGGGAAATCTAACATTATTTTTTAGCCCAAAAAACAGAGATAAAAAGTTAGGAGCTGATTTTTTAAGAAATGACCATTTGAATTAGAGAGCTGACCAAATGTCATTTAAAATTTTTGACACAAATAACCTCAATATGCAGTTCCTCTTCTCAATTTAGCTAAGAGTCTCCGTTTTCTGTCTGTGCTTATACTCAATGCTTAGGAGTGTAGGAATAAGAATTATTTCCCTTCTCTCAGACTCACACACTGAGTTTGGCTTTCTACTTAAGACTAGAGTCAAAAATCATCGCCACATCCTCCTACTTTATTCTACCTGCCTGCAAAAGGATGCCTCTGAGAATTTTATTTCATCTTTGTCACAGGTTTTAGGGGGAATCACAGGATTCTCTAAGAAAGCAGACTGTGAGGTAAAATTTAGTGTGGAATATGTATCAGATGGAGAGTCCTCGGGATAAAGTATCAAGAAGAAAAGAGATGCAAGTAGGATTCTCAGAAGGAGAATGAGCTGTGAGTCCGGTCTGATGCCAGCTTTGTTCAATACCACAGAGAGTCCTGGAAGTAAAGTTGTCTGGGCGAATTCTTTTGCATTGGGCCATAAGCGTCTGGCCTTTCTAACTTCTACTGCTGTGGTTGATAGGTCATATCTGCAGTGGAGACAATGCTTGCAGGGCCTGAAAGTCCAAGGCTCTCTACGGACACTTCCAGTAGATGTGGCTACAAATCCTTCACCAAAGTGGGATCTGGACAGTTCATGTTCATGTCCATTACAACCCATTTCAGAGTTCTCTCTGTCTCTCTGTCTCTCTAAGTTTATTTATTTTGAGAAAGAGAAAGAGAAAACCAGAAAGAGAGGGGAAAAGAAAATCCCAAGCAGGCTCCACACTGTCAGTGCAGAGCCTGATGTAAGGTTCAAATGCATGAAACACGAGGTCATGACCTGAGCCGAGATCAAGAGTCAGACACTTAACTGAGTGAGTCACCCAGGAACCCCCAGAATCATTTCTCTTTTGAGGTAATGTGAAAGAGTTTGGGCAAGTCCCAAGTTTCTCCTGGAGATGGGAGTATATTACTAACACACCCTCTTTCTAGTCTTTGTTTTTCTTTTTCTTCATGCTACCTCCCCTTCCTGGAGTACCTTGCTCAGTGGTGTGCTGGTAAATGCTTAGCAACCAACTCTCTAGGAAAAATTTTAAAAGCCATGGTATGTAGTATTTGTCTATGTCCATTGTGTAAATATTCCCACCATAACCAATTTCAAACTCTCGGTGTTTTACAGAACATGGATTTGGAACAAGATGTTGTACAATTGGCTTTCATAAACCAGGGAGGACAACTTCAGCCCACCACTTCCTTTCATACTTAGTCCAGCTGTCAAGAATGAATTTAAACCACAAGGCACAGCTAAAGTGTCAATTAGTTCAATCCAATCTTTAATAACAATAGTGCACTATTTATTTCAATGATAGCATCTGTTAACTACTAATCTTTTTACATATATGTCTCCACGATTGAACATTAATTATTTAACATTAAGATCACGCATTCTGTATTTTATATATCCACAGTATTGAAAGCAATAACCACCACAAGAAGTATTTCATGTTTCTCAGTATGTTTTTCTTGGATGAGTGAATAGGCAATATCATTTTACACTTACAACTATTTTATGAGTACTCATGCTAGTTGGGGAGACCAGCCTCAGAGTGATGTGTTAGTGTAGCAGAGACTCCATGCTCAAAAAGGTTTTGCACAGCTGAGAAGAAAGTATGAATTAAGCACTAAAATATCACCAATGAAAGCATATGTATAAATCCTGTTAGTGAAGAAGAAAAATAAGTAATGGGTTATTGACAATAATGAAACTGAGAAAGACAATGCTATTGAAAATCTACACATACATGGAAGACAAGAGGAGAAAATCTTATTAAAAGATAAGGATGGTTACTTTGCACAAGTCCCAACCCACTCACTAGTGGTTAAGACTGATTAAGACATGAAATTCTGTGCTATTGAACAGGAAATCACATTTGTCTAGATATTTAGATTGTCAGGCTTTCTAGAATAACTGTCATATGTCTGTCTGCTTCAGTATTTGCTGATGCACAGAAGAAGCTGATAGATATATCTGGGGATAGATCTGGCCAGGAGAGAAAAAATACATTACTGCCCAATGATGAAGTGAAAACTTTAGTCTATAGCCAACAACAACCAAAGTCTGGTCAAAAACTCCAGTTCGAAACTTGCCCCAAGAAGTCAGAAATATTTCATAAATAAATATGAAACTTGGCATGAAAAACACAATATGGGCAGATGAGAGACAGAGATTGATTTCTTGTTCATAAACATGAGAAACTATATAAACAGTTGTATTTCATAAAGTTTTTGCTGTTATTGTCATTCATACTAATAATTTAACAATATTAACAAAATTATATAGTTTTCAAAAGAATCTTTTTTACACACATTGTCGCTTATAAGTCATAATTATTTTGGGGATAGAAAAGAACACACTTAGTTTGGCTATGAAAACCCTGAATCATGATGATTAACTGAGGTTACATATCTAGGAAGTGAAAGAATTATAGATTTAACCAGATGATCATGTTCCAAATATTTTACTTCTCTTCTACTCAGATAGTTGCCTCAAGATTTTTAATGGGAAAACTTTAGGATAGAGGTTATTTAACGCCCCCTGCATAGTCCAAATTTGCGAAGAATTCTTAAACGAATCTGCTTTGTTCTGATGCTGTAGACAATAGGGTTAAGCACTGGTGGGGAAAGCAGGTAAATATCGGCCATGATGATGTGAACTCTGGGAGACAGATGTTTCCCAAAACGATGGACCATTGACACCCCAATAACTGGCACAAAGAAAATGAGCACAACACAGATATGGGATACACATGTGTTGAGTGCCTTCAGCCGCTCTTCGTGAGATGCAATGCCCAGCACAGCATTCAGAATCAGGACATAAGAAAGAAGTATGCAGACTGAATCCGCACCCAGTGTGGTGATGACTACACACAGCCCATAGACACTGCTGATCCTAGCATCTGAACAAGATAATTTCAGAACATCTTGGTGCAAACAGAAGGCATGGGAAAGGGCGTTGACATGGCAGTAGTGATAACGTCTCAGTAGCAAAGGTGTAGGAAGTACAACTCCCATGCTTCTTAGCAAGCAGGCCAAACCAATCTTGCCGATTACACTGTTGTTAAGGATGGTGACATAGTGCAGTGGACGGCAGATAGCAACAAAACGGTCAAAGGCCATGGCCAACAGCACCGAAGACTCCAGGAATGTGAATGTGTGGATGAAAAAGAGCTGAGCATAGCAAGCACTTGCCTGGATCTGTGGAGCATCCAGCCATAACACAGCAAGCATGGTGGGAAGTGTGGACATGGACATACCTAGGTCAGTCAGGGCCAAGATGGAAAGGAAGTAGTACATGGGCTGATGGAGTGATGACTCTATCCAAATGACAGAGAGGATGGTAACATTACCAATAAATGCTACCAAGTATGCAAGACAGAATGGGACTGAGAACCAAGAATGGACACACTCCAATCCAGGAAATCCCCTCAAAATAAATACAGGCTCCATGGTGTTATTGTTATTCCAGACGACCATGGTGACCCTTGGCATATGGTGAAGAATCTTTTTCTGCTAGCCTTTTTTATCCCTCAAAGTTATCCCTTGTGAACATAAGCAGTGTGATCTGTGTACAATGTATCTTTCCTGTAACCTTACAGAGAAAAGAAGGAGGTACCTCTTATGGTTCCTACATAAGAAACAATTCCCAGTATCAAAGAGCACTAAATTCCAGAACAAAAGTATGTACCACACAACTCTGGTCATCTCTGACAAGAACTCTTTTGAATTTGCACCGAGGACACTAAAAATGGAAGCAGCAAAAGAGGAAATAAAGAAATCGTTACCAAGCATCACAAAAATGAAAATGGAGAAAACCCAGAGTAAATGTCTATGGATTTGCATAAGCTTCCTGTCAGTGATGTTCTTGAGTTAATCATTTGTTGTTTCTAGCCTATCGCTTAATTCACAGCAACTAAATTGTACCCAGGGACTCAACATAATTTCCCTTCATATTTCTTTTTATTCAATGCTTTATAGTACTTAAAAATTGAGCATATCTCATATTTTAATAATAAAAAATAAATACCACATTGTATAAAAAGGGCAAATGAAAAAGAGTAAAGTTCATAATCCTAGCACACCTTCATATCTTTTAGCTCTTTAATATAGCAATTTTTCCTTAACTGAAACTCCTCACAGTAATGGGGAAAATATATATTATGATAAATATATCACAATGGTCACAATAAACTATTAAAGCTCTTCCTGTATATTTAAATCAGATATCTGTAATAATGGGTAGCATCCACTTCATTTCTGTTTATCATTTCTTGCTTCTTTTTCTCAAAATGATACTTATAATTACATTTTTAAAAATATTCAACCTGGGGCACTTGAGTGGCCCAGTCGGTTAAGTATCCAACTCTTGATCTCTGCTCAGGTCATGATCTCAAGGTTCATGGGTTCAAGCCCCGCATCAGGCTTCACACTGACAGTGTGGAGACTGCTTGGGATTCTTTCTCTCTCTGCCCCTCCCCCTCTTGTGCGCTCTCTGTCTCTCTCTCAAAAAATAAACATTAAAAAATAAAATAAGTTATTAAAAAGATTTTCAACCTAAATATTAGTTTTTCCAGTTTTATGACTCATTTGCACCTACCTGCATGAATCCATAGCAATCCCAGAAGTGTAGCCTTTACATGCACCATCAGTGCCGTTTAGAAACAATCAGTTTCTTTTTCATTTTTCAAAATAGAATTCTAATGTCTGGTTTTACTCTCCCTGAACAATCTTCACTGTAATTACCTCTGCTGATACCGGCCTTAGTACTCCCCTGGTTGATGGCATTGGGCACAGCTAAGCCCTATGCAAATCTTTGCCCCTTTAGTTCTCTGGATCCTTATTTTAAGCCTGTCTAATGCCATTGACTGTCCCTGAGAAAATTCTTCACTTACCCTGCCTTTTAAAGTCAGACATCTCTGCTGCAATGTCTCAGCATCTCCCTCATCCTTCCTTAGAGACACATAGTCTCTGAACTCTAAAACGTCTAACACAGATTTCAGCCCTGGCCTGAAGTGAAGATCTTTCCAAATGTAGCCCTAGACTGATCATTGGTTCACTAATCTTTTATTGTCTGTATTTTGTTTCATAAAAAAATCTTTTTTTTTAAAACTTTCCCCCTCTTGACTGATTCTGATCTCCATTTTATAGTGTGAACACTGAACAATCTGCCATTCCCGAGAAGACTTTAGCTTAGAATCTACAGCTGAGAAACAAAAGGAAACACCAAGCCATCCTCTCCATGTAATAAGACAGATTTGTCATTCTCTCCTTTTTCCCCCAAGTCCAGGCACCCAATCACCTAGGAGTAGGGCACCTCCCTAGTCCTCTTCTCCAGCCCCAAGTAGTCCAAACTGAGCTTTCCCTGGGGCCTTTGTCTTGGAGAAAGTAGTCAGCAACTCTCCCTGCTCTGTATCTACCAGGTGGAATACCAGCTCCATACATTTCTTTTTCTTTACCTCCAAGGAACATTTTTCTCTCTAGTCTTCAAAATCTACTAAAGTCCCTAGGTGACTTTCTTTTTTCTTCTCCATCACTCAGACATCTTTGTTCTAATTTTTGTTCTAAAGCTGAGCTCATAAAAACACTCCAGACATTAACGTTGAAGGTAGTGCGTGTAGGCCTGCTCACACAACAAAGAAATTGTGCTGAGGCCAAAAAAGAAAACTAGTTTACTTTAACCTATCCTGGGAAATTAGTGTATGCTTTATCTTTCAACCTTGATATAAATCACATTTTCTTTAATTCTCAGAGAAGTTACAGAAAATAAAGTGGCTCTCTGGTCTTTAGACATATCTTTCTCCCTTATCTGAGCTTCTAAATTCAAATTGCACAGTTTAGAAAATCAGCTGTGGGGCCATGCATAGATGTAAAGCTGGGTCAGGCAGGAAGATCCCTATTTGTGATCTTTCTCATCCTTCTCTTGTGAGAGTATCTGCCATATCTTTCACTTTTTCTCATCCCTTTATAGTTGTCCTTTCTCTGTTCATTTTCTTATGACTCCATGGCATTAGCAATGATTCTTTAGGGCTCTTGATTTATTTTAACACAATGTAATCATTGCTAATTGAAAAAGAAATGTTCAGAAGAGGCTGAGACTGATGTCAAGTCATAAAAAGACTCGCATCACATACTCACATATTCCAAGTAATTAAGGGAGAGCCACTGAGGATAAGAACACCATTTTATCTCTGTGGTCTTACCTGTAGTCCTCAAAAACTGCCTTCTGCCCACTGACTAGCCTATCTTAAAATTGTTGAGAAAAGACATTATGACATTACCACAGTTCTATATGTCATACATTTCAAACTGTTTGCTTCTAAAGAAAACGAAACCTACTTTCCCCTCCTGCATAAACTGTGCATTGTCCTAATGATTTTAATCTTTTAGGCTTTTGAATAGTAACGCACACTGTGCTCAAATCTACCTGCTGTTTATTTGTAATTAAAAAATCGACACTTACCGGGGCGCCTGGGTGGTTTAGTCGGTTAAGCGTCCGACTTTCGCTCAGGTCATGATCTCGCGGTTCGTGGGTTCGAGCCCCGCGTCGGGCTCTGTGCTGACTGCCAGCTCAGAGCCTGGAACCTGTTTCAGTCTGTGACTCTCTCTCTCTCTGACCCTCCCCTGCTCACGCTGTCTCTCTCTCCTAGAAATAAATAAGACATTTAAAAAATAAATAAATAAAAATAAATAAAAAATCGACCCTTACCTGAAATTTACACATAAGGCAATTACATCAATATGAATGTGTAATCATGCAACCAGTAGCCGGTTTCCCAAAGTATCCAGTTTCATTCGGTCTTTCTCTGCCTAAACTTTCCTACATTGTAGGTAAAGTCATATCCTCTGGTTCTATCTCTCTCTGCCACTTAATTTACTTTCTAAACATTTTTATCCTGTCTAACCTGTTCCCTGCTGCCATTTTCTTCTATTTTGTTTCACCTAAATTTGTGCCTTTTCACCATGTAACTTTCTTTTTTTTTTCAGTCCTTTCATTGCCTCTGTCTTCTCATTTCTCTGCTTTTAGTTCTGGATCTTGGTTTATCCCTCATCTGAAAAGAGCTCCCATCTCTATCTGAACGGCACACGCATACTGATTACAGATGCCACAGTTTTGATATTCCATGAACCTCAGGTCCTGAAAACCTTTGATTCCATGAATAGTGAGGCTTCAATATTTCCATCTCTCTATAAATACTTCTGATTTCTCCTAGGATAGAAAACTAGGGCTTGGTGTCAGAGTCTGATGGGTCTCTGGAGATGAAATTAATATAATCAATCTTTAAACACAGCTGTGCCAAGAGCATATGATTATGATCCTAGAAATTGTCTAAATGGGTTTTTACCTCTATCCACCATCCCCAGTCCTTTCCTTCAACTGTTAACAGTTTTCTCTTTTGGAGTGAGCATAAGAATGAATGCATGGTAACTATTCTAACCCAGAAGAATACTGAAACTGCACTTTCATTAGGGATGTCCATAGAGAGCTGTGGTAATTAAATCCAAAGAGACCCCTCTGTTACAAGGTATTTACAGCTTCTCACTGGACAGGATACTCATCAGTTATGTACTTAATAATCACAGCAGGGTTCAAGTCTCCATACTAACTTCTGTAAAGGCAAAAATCATTATCTGGTTCATCACTACTTCCACTGTGATTAGTCTGGAGCACGGCTTCCCAGTACATTCCTTTTCTTAGCTTATCAACTTGTCTGCATTTACTTATAAATTTTATAGGCAGCTTATCAATTTCCACCAAGATATATGTTATGAATTTCATTGTTAATGTATCAAATCTGGACATCAATTTTGGGAGAATTAAAATTTTTAGGTTGTCAGGTCTTCCAATCCAAGAACACAGACCTCAGTTAATTAAGATCTTTATTTATTCTCAATATTGTTTTAAACTTTTAAAATAAGAGCTATTATATATCTTATGTTGTATTTATTCCTAAGTATTTGATATTAATTTATGCTAATATGAATAGCATTTATAAGTTAATATAGCACTGTTTCTAAATCCTCAGTACTGATATATAAAGAGCAATTTATTTTTGGTCTTTTGCCTGAGAAACTGCTAAGCTTATTTTTATTTATAAGCAATCTGTATAATTTTTAGGACTTATTTTGTATCAATTACACCATCATAAGTGACGCTAGCTTCTTTCTCCCTTATTTCCAATTTTTATATCTCTTATTATATTTGTTAATGTTGTGTGTGCTGGGCTCAGCCTATTATTGATACCAATGTTGTGTTTGGCCCTTTGTTTTTCTTATGTTGACTGCAAGAAACCCTCAGCAAGAACCATTAGGAAACTTTGAAGAGAAAAAAAGATTTATTACTTATAGGACCTGCAAGTTACATGGTACATCTAGGGTCACATGGCAGGGTTGTGGGATGAGGGTTGGGGGAAGGGAGAGAGCCCGCTCCTGCTCATGGGCTTGGGGTTCTTCTTTTATTGAGGTCAAGGCTAAGGGCCTAGCATTTCATAGGCTCACTCTTTATTGGTGAATTTAAAATGTAAGGGAAGGGAAGCAAAAATAATATAAAAGCAGGGAGGGGAGAAAAACATAAGAGACTCTTAAATACAGAGAACAGAGGGTTACTGGATGGGTTGTGGGTGGGGGGATGAGCTAAATGGGTAAGGGGCATTAAAAAAATCTACTCCTGAGATCATTGTTGCAGTATATGCTAACTAATTTGGATGTAAATTTAAAAAATAAATTAAGAAATTTGGAAAATAAATAAATAAAATAAAAAATAAAATGACACACAAGAGCTGGAATTTATATAGAGAGGGAAGACAAAAAGCACATGACCCAAATGGTCAGTTATCTATGGAGCCTCAAAGGGAAGGGAGTTGGTTTGGGTCGTTGGTTTAGTTGGTTAGGTGGCCTGGCTCTTGATGCAGGTGTGTGGCTTGCAGTATGTTTCCCTGAAACAGCCATCTCTGAAGTGGATGCCTATTTGAAGTGGAGGCTGGGACAAAGCTTCAGGTGTCAGTCACTTGCATTACAGAAAGGAGAAACCAACTGTCTGGGCTTATACTAAAATTGATTTATTGTACCAGTTAAGACCTTTCATGCAGTTTTGAGCAGAAGTAATAAAAATGATATTTTCCCTTAGTTGCTCTCACAGATAATATTCTCTACATTTCATCATTAATGTGTGTTTGCCAGGATTCTTTTTGTAACTACCTTTATCAGAGAACATGTTACTTTCTATTGTTCATTTGATTAAAGGTTTTTGCAAGAAAAGATGCTGAATTTCAAAAATTATTTTCTGTGTCTGTTAAGATTTATGATTTTTATGATTCATATTATTTTCCCTCATTATCCTATTGATGTGATTAATTATATTGATTGATTTTTATTTTTTAAATTTTTATTTGGCGGGGGGTATGGGAGGGGGCTAGAGAATCCAAAGCACAGTCTGTGCTGACAGCAGAGAGCCTGCAGTGGGGCTCAAATTCACAAACCATGACGGGAGCCAAAGTCAGATGTTTAACTGACTGAGCCATGCAGGCACCCCTATATTGACTGATTTTTAAATATCAACTTTACATTTCTGGAATAAACCCAAATTGGACATATTACTTTACCTTCCCATATTTTTTAAAATGTTTATTTATTGTGAGGGTGTGAAGATGGTGCCAGCCATGATCTTAGCATAATACCAGGTTCACAGTTTAATTAAACTTTAGCCTGGTGGCAAGATGTGATAGAAACCAGAGGTCTGGGCCTTAGGCCTACAGTTAAAACAAAAATCAAATGAGAGGTGTTAAGGATGGAAATTGAGGGTCATGTAAGAACTTGTAAACACAGGCCATTATTGAAGGTCTATTATAAGTCTGTATTTTATGTTTTTGGTAAATATTATAACAATTTGACAGGTTAAAAGATGGGACTCAAAAGTAAGAGATGATACACTAGTGTCATGCAGTTAAGGTATAGATAAAGTTAGTTTCAAATTTAACACCGAAATGTTCCATCAACAAGGATGAACAAAATTATATATAGATATTAGATAGAGAGACAGACAGACAGACAGACAGAGAGATGGCAGACCACTACCCAACAACAAGGAACCAATTGCACATACAATAAAACAGGCAACATCGAAAGTATTGCTTTGAGTTAAAGGTGTGTGATAATTATTGTTACTTTCTGGTTACATTTATGTGAAGTTCAAGAACTAATTTATGGAGAGAAACCAGAGCAGGGATTTCCTCTGTGGAAGGGAGAGAGGATTGATGGTAAAACACACAAGAGAACTTCTTGACTGATGATATCTGCTATTTCTTGACTAGAATCTGGGTAATACAAATGGATTCACTTTTCAAAACTCACTAAAGTATATACTTAGTTATTTGTGCATTTACCAGATGCTAATTATACCTCCTTAAAAGTAAGTATTATTTAGTTAAATAAACAAAAAAATTGTAGATCAATAAAATACCAGGTGTTACGCCCATTTCATCAGGAAGGATATGGAACTATAATATAAATGGTAATGTATGTGGCCAAATGAGCATATGTTTAAAATAAATTTGTTGACTTTTTTAAATGTAGGAATGGTATAAACTAGTTTACATTCTAAAAGAAGGAAGTTATATTCTAAAGATACAGGTAAATAAATAATGTATAATCCACCATAAGAATTAATAAGATTAGAGGTATTTGTGGTAAACTTAAAAAAGAGAATATTTTAAATCTGAAAAAGGCAAGGTGGAATTAAGACTGCCTACGGACCAAAAGTGTTTATGGTTAAATATGTATAACATAAAGACAGCTTATTCATTATAGCCTCTTTCAAGTTAGTAACATATGACTTTGTTCACTGAAAGCTCACAGTGCCATTAGCTTTATTTAATCTTTATCTCCAAGATGAATAAACTAAGATTTAGGAAATACCACAAACCTCTTCATAGAAATGCATAAGATTCACATCTCTACCTGGTTAACTCTAAAGCAGACTTTATTCAATGAGGCATGCCGCTTATCTTTACTGGCAGATATCCATCATTATACCATCAACGCATCCTTAATGTTCCTTCAACCAGAATAAATTCACAAACCTTGGAGCCTAAGCTCAGGGGAGTCACAATGATAGAAATAATGTCTAAGTGTTAAAAGTTACTAGAAGTTTTCTAAAACCCAATGTAACACTGAAAAAAAAAAAAGAGAGAAACAATACCCTTTTCTGAATCTCTTGTGTCTCCTCAGTTACCCTGAAATCTCTTCTTTTAACCTCTCCCATTCATCAATCCCTGAAATGTTCCTACATGCCCCTTGTAAATTCTTCTCTTTTCTTCATCCCTAGTTACTTCATTACTCACCTGTCTCTCAAAAATTGCTGGTTGGAGTGTGGCTTCTCCATTTAGGCTAGACTTCTCCAGGAAGTTAGAAGTCAGGTCCTGACCCTTGATGGGACACAATCAGAGTCCCCCATAAAGAGTAGTTCTTCAGTTACTATTATTTGCCCTTAAAATTCTGGTGCAGAATTGTTAATAAATGAAATCTCCCTATGTTTACAGGCTCATAGATGACACTGTAGATTCATTAGGTAAAGGGACTTTTTCAATTTGCATTGATAAATGTAGCACAGTCTTTGGAACCTAGAAGGAACTCATTATTTATTAGACGAATAAAAGTGTTCATTGAAAGAATCTCATACCTACTAATGATATTAGAAGTTGTTTGTGTCTATTTTGCTAGTGGTAAATGTTAACAGGTTTCTCAACCTAAGGCAGATAAAAACTATAATAATTTATTGAGTACATTTGCTATGTCAAACATGTACTATCTTGCTTCACTGACACAATCATTTGAGAGGTAGGAGTTTTATTACTTTCATTTTAGAGTTAAGGAATTATTTGGCCATGACTTAGACAGTCATAATACTCAAAGTGATATGTGGAATTTATTTAAAAAAAAAAAAAAAAAAGAGTGTCTGTTGGGAGCCATTCTGAGCCCACTAGTCGAGAAAACTTCTGATGAGGTTAAAGCAAGTTTTCACGGTCTCTTGACAATAAGATGATGACCGATATCCACCCCCACTCAATTATTTCTGCTTTAGCACTGACCCCTAAGGTACCTTGTTGATCAATATTGGGAGTGACTTGTCCTCTTATTCTGGCCCTGGTATGATGATTGCACCTTGTGAAGGAACTTATTGTGGGAACTTCTTTTTATTATGGGAACAGACATCATGTCTTCAGAAGGTCCTGTTTCCCTCTATACTTTCCCTTGAGCTATAAACAGGCTAATGACCCTTAGTCATAAAAGATTGACTTTTACATGTACAATTCTGTTTCTACCATTGTGTTAGTCCAGGATGTTCATACAGCTCAACATGTAAATCAACTAACCAAAAATGTCTCTCATGCCCTAGCTATTCAAGAAATCATAAAACTAGACACAAAGGTAAATGCCCTCGAAGAGGCTATTCTATGTATTGGAAATGAGCTAAACTCTTTAAAGGTATGGTTGGCTCTGCAGTGCCGTAAAGAATATAACTGGAAAATCAAGTCTTGCCCAGAGACAAAGAGCCTCCGACAAGTGTCTTACTCTGAAGGCAGAACCATTGATCACTGAAGTGGACTACCAATTTCTTTTTTTTTAAATAGTTTTTAATGCTTATTTATTTTTGAGAAAGAGAGAGAGAGGGAGTGGCAGATAAAGAGGGAGACACAGAATCCGAAGCAGGTTCCAGGCTCTGAGCTGTCAGTACAGAGCCCCATGCAGGGCTCAAACTTGCCAACAGTGAGACAATGACCTGAACCGAAATCAGACATTTAACCAACTGAGCCATCCAGATGCCAATTTTAAAGAGATTGTTCCATCACTTGTGGTGTGACACATCTCAGTGATGCTGTTTCTGGTGCTCCCCGGGCACACCTTGCAGTCTAACAGGACAGGCTCCGATGAGAGGCCCCTTGTAAGACCTACCCATTTCTCAAGTAAACTGAGTGCTGGGTGCTAAGACCTAGCTTACCTAAGAAACTAAATGAGTAACTTATTAACAAGATCACATGCTAAGTCACAAAAAAGTCTTAACAAATGTAAGAAGATTGAAACCATTCCAAGTATCTTTTCCAAACACAGTGTAACTAGAAATCAATAATGGAAACAAAACAGCAAAATTCATGAATACATGGAAATTAAATACACTCTTAAACAGTAAGTTAAAAAGGACATTTAAAAAGTTGTAAAATACTTCAGAGAAATGAAAACAAAAACATAACACATCACAACATATGAAATTCAAGAAAAGAAGTACTAAGAGGAAAGTTTGTAGAAATAAATCCCTATATTAAAAAAAGAAGAAAGCTCTCAAATAAATAACCTAAATTTACAACCCAAGGAACCAGGAAAAACAGAACAAACAAACAAACCTAAGCCCAATTTAGCAGATGGTTTCTGAGAAGACAGATATAATCCTTATCTTTGTTCACATATAGATAAGATATTTTGTTCCTTTGAGTGCTTTAGGACTTTTTCTTTATTTCTGATTTTTGTGGTTTGAAAATGATATGCCTATGTGTAGTTTTTTTGATATTTATCTTGCTTGATGTGCTCTGAACTTCGATCAGTGGCTTGGTGTCTGATGCGAATTTGATTTTAGACTTCTTTTTCTTAGTGTAGCTAAGGGTTTATCAATTCTGTTTCTATTTTCAAAGAAGCAATTCCTTATTTTATCAATTTTTAAATTATTTTCCTATTTTCCATTCATTTATTTGTGTTATAATCTTTATCATTTCAGGTTTTCCTAACATAGCATGGTTCCCAAGTTCATTTCTGCTAATGAGTCTCTGCTACAGTGAAGTGTGACTCCCTCTGTGCACTTTTCTGTCTCTCCAGTTCTGGGCACAAGGGTTTGTCTTGTGTTCTCAACTATTAGTGCTTCTACAAGAGTAGTTCATTTTTCAGTCACTTCAGTTTTTATTTGTTAGGATGGAGAAGCAATTTCCAAGCCCCTTACATGTGGAACCAGAAACCAGAAGTCCCTGCTCTTATGTTTGTATCGTTATTTTGAATTCTTTATTGACTATGCTAAGCAGTTGCACAATATGCTTATAGTTGTATTTGTTATTCAAAGAAATATAGGAGTGTGTCCTAACTCTTGACATACTAAAATTGGTGTATTTGTGTCCATGAAATTTCCTTCAGCTGACTATATTTTTACTTCCAAATTGTTTCTATTGTTTTGTTACCACAGAGAAACTTCTCATACTTTTTCTTTAAAAGTTGAAGATACACTGGGGCACCTGTGTGGCTCAGTCAGTTAACCATCCAACTTCTGCTCAGGTCATGATCTCCCAGTCCATGAGTTCGAGCCCCACATTGGGCTCTGTGATAACAGCTCAGAGCATGGAGCCTGCTTCGGATTCATGGTCTCCCTCTCTCTCTGCCCCTCCCCCACTCATGCTCTGTCTCTCAAAATTGAATAAAAATTAAAAAAAAATTTTTTAAATGAAAATATCTCTGCCCCTCCACCACTCATGCTCTGTGTCTCAAAAATGAATAAAAATTTTAAAAAAAATTTTTTAAATGAAAATATCCAAATAATAGTCTTAATTTTATACTATGGACATATACATAGTACATAATTATTGCATACCCATTTTATTTGCATAACTACTTAAATGTTCTTCAGTTTTCAATTAATTTTCTCTTCTCTTTGCATTATCTTCCCTTAATCACCTTCTTACATTGTTTTAAATTTTTCAGTGTAGTACAAATCTTAGATGTCCACTTTTTCCTCTAGATATTGCCCTATTAAAGCTCTTCCTAGTCTTTTTCCAAACTAGACTTGAAGCTTTCTAGCTTGCAGCACAAATGGCCTCCTGGGACTTGCTTTAATTACCTTATGGTTTCGCATTGCTTATTAGGCTTCATGTATTCTTCTTCTATTAATTCACTTAGTTTACTGGAAACCATCCTCAAGCAACTTCTTAGGTTATATTAATTACTCCTAAGTACTTAGAAAACATTAACCTCTTTGTCTTCTAAAATCTTGTCTAGCTATTGCAATATTTTACCCACATCTAATTATATTTGCTTTGCAGTCAAACTTATGTTATTTATAGATGTTTGTTTTTCTCTAATATCATTTATCATTCTAAATTTCACAATATGTTTAATATAGATTTTTAAAAATCCATAATTAGGGAACACTTAATCCAGGACGCCCATTAAACTGATGACATATGATCTCCTGGATTTTTTTTAATGTTTTCCATCCTCATATTTTGTTTTTGCTGGAGATGTTCTCATATGTTCCGTATAAACATTGAACCAAAGGCCTTTATATGTACCGTGACACCCTCCCCTCTCTCCCACAAAAGAATACAGGGTTCACAGGGGATGTTGTGTCTTCTGTCCTCACAACTGTGGACTCTGCAGGGTGAGAGGTAGCGACTGCCAAAGGCAGTGTAATCTTTGTTACCACTGCATGGAATTCAAATTTCTCTGTCCACTACTTCATTCTCTCCCCATAAGTTTTGAACCTGAGAGCCCTCTGAGTTTATTGTGTGCAATAAACGATGCACACAAATATTCACCTCAGTATTTGATTCAAAGAGAGCCCAACCTGCGATGCCATCACTAAAGACAAATACAAGTGACATAAGAGGAAAAATTATTTGCACACACATCAAAATAGAAGGCTATATTCTTTAATATAGAAAGCAGTCCCACAAACTAAACTAATTTTTTTTAAAAAAGACTGGCCTCTAGAAATAAATTCAAATGCTCTTGAATGAGAAAAGAAGACTAATAACATTTATTTTATAAGGTGCAAATTGCATTTATCAGCAGTAGCAAAACTGAATCTTGAAACTCAATTATAGGCACAAACATAATGACCTTGGAAAACAAAATGTGACACTCTTCCAGAATAGTCACATACAGACTTTAAAATTGCAGATGACAGGAATCAGTTCTGCTTGGTGCAGCAGGAGAGGCCTCCTAGGGCATTAAACATAAATGGCTAATTCATATGCATAATGGGAATTCAGTTGAATGTTCCTTGAGATAATTCATTTAAGGATTTGCCCTGGGGCTTTTTAATCCTTATGGGTAATTTCCTGAGTTCTCATCCCCCGAGGCCTTTGTTATGCTAAAAGAGTATCCAGGCAGATGGACTGGAACCACTGTCATAGATCAACCCTCGTTGTGCCTAACAATGGGATTTAGGTGACTTCATCCTGCGTTCTTCTCTTTTTTTGAACTTAAAGTATAAATGCAGTGGCCAACACCTTGGTAAGTACCTGAAAACCCTCATGATCTTATCAGTCAGTAACCATAAAATGTGTCTCTTATCTCTGGGAAGTTACCATGATTTTACCGTGTAATGTCTGCTTCATTCTCAGGATATAGTCAGCACCTGAAGCAGTCCCAGTGACACAGTCCTGACTTCACTGAAAATCACTCTACCTTTAACTTAAAGAACATGATAACCTTATTTAACAACTTCCATAAAATAGTAAACTTTATTCTAAACCCATCCTTTAAAGACATTATGGGGGCGCCTGGGTGGCTCAGTCAGTTAAGCGTCAGACTATGGCTCAGGTCATGATCTCATGGGTTCATGGGTTCGAGCCCTGCATTGGGCCCTGTGCTGACAGCCAGCTCAGAGCCTGGAGCCTGTTTCAGATTCTGTATCTCCCTCTCTCTCTGACCCTCCACTGCTCGTTCTCTCTCTCTTAGAAATAAATAAAACATTTAAAAAAAGACATTATATATCAGTTACTTAAACTGCATTTTTTACGTTTTTGCAAAGTACAGAATTGGATTGGGTAGACCCTTCTGAAATGAAAACAACTACTGGAAATGTTTCTGTGCAGTGTTTTACTTTCCTGTAGATTCTCTAAAAATGTTACACTTCAAAGCAAATAAAATGGCTCTTCCAGAGAGAGATAGCACTTTCTAAAGATACATATATAGATTCATTTAGGAGAAGTAGAAGTTGTAGTGAAGAATAAGTAATGTGCTTGTTAAGTGTTATTACTCCAGTTTTTTGATTTATCAATAAACAAGTTTATTCATGATGTTAGGAGAACTTATAAACATGAAGATAACTTCATGGGATTTGGTATGGAAAAATTAATAACTCAGACCCCAAAGTGTTTAAATTGATTGAAAGATTCAAAACTATTAAAGAGATTACTATATGTCAAAAACACTGCCAAGTTATTGACAACCTACGATGTTTGAGAAAATGTTTTCTAGATAGTATCTAGGAGAAAATTGAAAGAGGAGCAGAGTCCCCCATACAGCCAAAAAAGAGCTGCCTGGAGTGGGGGTGGAGACATTGGCAGGAAGGCTGATGTAGTAAAGACAGAAGTGGGTGAGTTCAACAGACAAGCCAGGCAGAAAAGGGACTTGGGCAGCAAAGCCAGCATTTCTCAAACATCCCACTTAGCTCAACAAGCTTGACAGTAAACGTGCTTTGATGCTATGTGTCCTAAAGGGAATGATACAATAACTATTTAACTGTGTGGTTGCACAGACCAAACAAACAAACTTCTTGCACAATACTTGTTGAAATAAAACTTCAGTTTTCATTAAACATTTATCTCACTCCTTTCAGATTAACATCAGAAGCAAGTTTAGGGAATTTGAAGACACTAGGTCTAACAGATAGCCCTCCATTGGTTGTGTGATTTGACACAACTGGATTAGTGTCTAGGCAGTACAGCTTATTCATTCCCTTACTATGAATTTTATGAGAGTTTGCCAAACCCTAAAGTGAACAATATCCAAACACCTGCCAGGTTTTTATCTTTATTAAAAAATGCATGTAATGTATTATATAGTGCAAAACTTCCTAGGCATTCCTTTCTAATTGTCTGTCTCCTAGACATCTCATTTTTCAGGGGGATAAATGTCACTACAAGGTTTATAGACAACCCAGAAATGGAAGTAGTTTGGACAGAGGAAAATAAATATGGGAAGTTGGATGTGGGGTTCAGCCTGGAAAACCCATTCAGAAGACAGTGAAAGATCATGAAGAAACAACAGCTTAGAGAGAACTGAGGGTGGATTATAATGATTAGTGTTTGAGATTGTAGAAGAGACATGTTGCAGGAAAAAAATAGTTAAGAAAATAAGGAACATGAGCTGTTAAGTATTTTCTATCATGACAATGGAATCATTGTGACAAAATGGTTAAAGATGTATGTAAAGATAAGAATGGAAGTACTAAGGAATGGCCTAACTTATTCAGATCTGAGAGACATTATCAAATTCTTTATGACAAAGATTGATGATGAAGCCTGCAATTAGCTGTAGTATATCACTGAATAAATTAGTACATTAACTCATTATCTTACAAAAAGCATGTGATCAAATAATTTGCAGAAAAATCTATTTTTCTTGAACATAAGCTCTAATAGGTTATATTTTTAAAATTGTATTGAAGTTTTGATGTAGAATTTTATTCAATATGGTATAGTGAATTGGGTATGTCAATTTCCTTTCTATGTTACACATGTAGTCATAATTTAAAAAATATAAAAATAATAAAAAGATATTGCCATTCTCCTTAGAGAGACAAATAGATAAAAAATATATAATAGTTGATAGATAGATGATAAATGATAGATAGATAGATGACGATAGGTGATAGATGATAGATAGATAGATAGATAGATAGATATGAGATGTCATGTAAAAACACATAATTGTGTGTTAAAGTTGAATCCACAAGCCAATGGCTCCTGGTCTAGAGGCATATTGTTGGTTGACAGCTCAGCATGTGCATGGGACTCAGCACAAGGGACAAGTCTGTTACCCTACTTGAGACATGAAGCTGTTAATCCACATGGAAAGTAGAAATAGGTGTTGTCATAGCCCAAATCTTCTCCCTATAACAAGGCAGATCTTGAGGTAGTTGAGGGTGGGAGATGGGAAGGGCAAAACTGTATTGGGCTCTCGTTTGAAACAATATCCTTTAACCATTATGAAAAGAGTACAGTTGACAAACTTAAAGAAGTGAGGAAGAGTCAATGCAACATCTAATCATGGGACATGAACAAAATAAATCATCAAACAAACAATGAAATTTTCACTTGAGGTGAGATTACAAGTAAAATTCTGAACCGTATATGAAGACTAACACTGAGAAAGAAACTCTACAATTTCAATAAAAACATTAACTGATGAGAAAGTAAAAACTAAAGCAATTTAAATTTTTTTTAATGTTTTTTATTTATTTCTGAGAGAGAGAGGAGGGACAGCATGAGCAGGGGAGGGTCAGAGAGAGAGGGAGACATAGAATCTGAAACAGGCTCCAGGCTCTGAGCTAGTTGTCAGCACAGAGCCCAACGCTGGGCTTGAACCCATGAACCACAAGATCATGACCTGAGCTGAAATTGGACACTCAACCAACTGATCCAACCAGGCACCCCAAAACTAAAGCAATTTAAAATAAAGTCTGAAGTAGCCATGCTTAAGATCATCAAAATTTGAAGGTGGCATAATAATAATAAAATGAATGAAAAATTATGGGGGGGTAGGTAGATATAAATTGAAAATACAAATATGAAATAGAAAAGAAAATACAGTAATTGAAATAAAATTCAATAGTTGGAATACATTTGAGACCAATAACAAATGAAAACAGAATTAATACATAAGAAGTCATACTGAAGAATTCACCAAAATGCAACAAAAACAAATGAAGGGTTTGAGGATACGAAGCAATCTAACTAGGAAGTTAGATTGAGAAGGTTCAGCAAATTCCAGTTAGATATATTTCAGTAGGGAAGGTTAAAACTTATAATGGCAGAAGATATTCAACATTGAAAAAATACATGACTTTTCAGGTTGAGAATACTGTTATAAGCAAAGTAAGTTGATTGCAAATCCCCACCTGTGTACCTCACATTGCACTGCAGAGAACAGCCTAAAGACCAGAGGAGGTGAGGACAATCTCAACTAAAAGAAATAAAAGATGGTGTGCCAGCAAGACACAGATGCACATGAGGAAGTCAGTGAAGGAGGTTTACTGAAGGATTTGTTTACAGAAGTGTACAGATGGCCAAAGGGGCAAAAGAAGATGAGGAGGCACTCAGGGCTCTATGATAAGAAGGGAGGAGCCAAAAAGAGAATGGCAAGCATAGACAGGCTTCTAACAGGCTTCTACAACAAAAATCTGCAGAGTTCCTCTATGCAACCAGTAATCATTATGAAAAATAGAAAAATAATAGAGAATAAATGATCTTATAAATAATGTCCACAACTGCATAAGGATTATAAATTTTGTTTTTTACAAAAGATGTAAAATCTTTGTGGAAGAAAATTACCAAATGTTTCTGAAAGATATAAAAGCAAATTGGAAGAGAGGAGAAAACCCATGTCTACATTAGAAGACATTGTATAAAAATATCTTACTTTATCTCTGTATGTGAATTAATTGAAATTTTAACAGTATGTAAAGTATGATATTTACCTAAAAAGTGAAAATATCAAGTTCTCCAACTGGAATAGAATTGTCTTAGTTGACCAATTGGTCCTTGTATAGAACTTACTACACCTATTATAACCTCTCTCTATTGTAAGGTTCAATTTTGATATAAATTTGTTTTCCTTTTCCCTCAGTTTTAGTTTTTAATTGGATATTGATGAATACATCTCTTCCTATGTTTCTGCATTTAGGTTTATATCTAAGAATTATGTTCATATCACTTGGATTCATAGTACCTCAATGATTACAACATGGTAGAGTCAGGGATCTGAGCCAGTCTATTTGCAATGCTACAAGGAGCCTGTGCCAAGCTTCTCATCTTGCTTCCCTCATTTACCTGGCATGTTCACCTTCAACAGGTCTGAAATTGAAATCTCTACCTTCTTCCTGATTGGGATCCCAGGGATGGAGCATGCCCACATTTGGGTCTCCATACCCATTTGCCTCATGTACCTCGTTGCCATCCTGGGGAACTGCACCATTCTGTTTTTCATAAAAACAGAACCATCTCTGCATGAACCCATGTACTATTTTCTCTCCATGTTGGCTCTCTCTGACCTAGGACTGTCCCTCTCTTCTCTCCCGACCATGCTAAGGATATTCTTGTTCAACGCTCCAGGAATTTCCCCTGATGCCTGCTTTGCCCAAGAATTTTTCATTCATGGATTCTCAGCTATGGAGTCATCAGTTCTTCTCATCATGTCCTTTGATCGATTTATTGCCATCTGCAACCCTCTGAGATACACCTCCATCCTGACCAGAGCCAGAGTCACCAAAATTGGGCTTGCTTTTGCTTTCAAAAATGTTTTGTTGATCCTCCCTTTCCCTTTCACTCTAAAACATCTAAGATACTGTAAGAAGACCCTCCTTTCCCATTCTTACTGCCTTCATCAGGATATCATGAAGCTGGCCTGCTCTGACAATAAGGTCAATGTTATCTATGGCTTATTTGTGGCTGTCACAGGCATCCTAGATCTAGGATTTATTTTCATGTCCTACATGATGATACTGAAAGCAGTACTGAGCATAGCATCACAGAAACAAAGGCTCAAAGTCCTCAACACCTGCGTTTCCCACATCTGTGCTGTGCTTATCTTCTATGTTCCCATTTTCTCCCTGGCTGTTATCTACCGGTTTGCCAAACACAGCTCCCCAATCATTAGGATCTTCATGGCTGATGTTTTCTTGTTGGTACCTCCATTGATGAACCCCATTGTATACTGTGTGAAGAGCCAACAGATAAGAAATATGGTTTTAGGGAAATTGTGTCAGAAACACAGCTGAAAAGGATGCTTAACCACAATGAAACCTCAATCAGTGAATGACACAGAACAAGCAGAATGAATCAATAAGGAATCATACCATATATTAATCGCTTTACAATATCATCTTTCAACATATTTATTAAGATTGAAGAATCAGCCTTGTAACTTTTTTGGGTAAAGATTTAAGATTAGGGCTCACATATAAATATAAAATGTATTCTAAATTTCCACTTTCACTTAGCTTTCTTTAACTAGCCTCATGAACACAATATATGTTTATCATTTTCATCATACTTAAAGTAATATTCTATATTCTCATTTGAGAATTAACAGTATACATTTATATAACAATTGGATAGTGATCAAAAGTGACAGAAGATTGCCTCTTCATTTAAAATAGTGCTCTCAGGGATACCTGGGTGACTCAGTTGTTTAAGGGTCCAACTCTTTATCCCAGCTCAGGTCATGATCTTGTGGGTTTGGGAGTTCAAACCTCGCATTGGGCTATGCACTAAGAGTGCAGAGCCTGCTTGGGATTCTCTCTCTCTCCTTCTCTCTCTCTCCCTTCCCTTCTCTCTCCCTCTCTGAATAAATAGATACACTTAATAAAATAATAAAATAATGCTCTCCAACTCAGAGTTTTCACTTTTATGAAATATGCCTATCCTCTCAGGAACTAAAATTGAAATGGACAATGATATATCGGCACACATAGAACCAATTAAAAAAAAAACAACAAACACATGCAGAGTTTACAAAAATATAAGAAGAATTTAATTCGTTCACCCATTTCATTTCTTTCAGTATTTCCTTTCAGAGCATTAAAATATCACTGTCTATGTTATGCAGCATAGAAAGTTTCCTGTCTTCCCAGTTTCTGTAGGGGTTCTACCTAATGTCATAACTCTTTATAATGTATATGATTTGTCTCTTTCCTAGGCAGGGATATACACCCTCATTAACACCAATTTCCAGGGGTGCATAAGTGGCTCAGTCAGTTAAGCATCTGACTCTTGATTTCGGCTCAGGTCATGATCTCACAGTCATGAGATGGAGGCCTGATTGGGGTCCACACACAGAGCTGCCTTAGGATTCTCTCTCTGTCCCCTGCCAATGAAAATGCGCTCTCTCTTTCAATCTCTCTCAAAAATAAATAAATATATAAACAAAATAAACAAACAAATAAACAAACAAAACAGGGTGTCTGGGTGGCTCAGTTGGGTAGGCGCTGAACTCTTGATTTTGGCTCAGATGATGACCTCACAGTCATGAGATTAAGCCCTATGTCAAGTTCCACTCAGGACACAGAGCCTGCTTGAGATTCTCTCTCCTTCTCCCTCTGCCCCTTTCTCCCACTATGCTCTCTCTCTAAAAATAAATAAATAAATAAATAAATAAATAAATAAATAAACAAACAAAAATACATTTAAAAGGACTACTTTTCAATAAAGGTAAAAATTATAGCTCTCACAATGGCATAAAATGGACATACATTAATGATCTAATTTAACTCATTTGTAATGAAAGAACCAGGCAAATAATACAACCAGATCAGAGGAGATCCCATATAAACAATATATTTATAGATAGGAATGTTGACATTATTTTGCAAATGAGTACAAATAGTCTTTTCCACTTTGTGGGACACGCCTATCAATGTTCCACCAGACAGAATTTATTTGCAGGCCTACCTACCTGAATTACTTTGTTGCTATTAGTATCTACAACTAACAGACAATAGCTGAAAATAGCTCAAAGGCATTGAAAATACCAAGTCCCCACATACCAGAATCAGATAACCCATCAGAACATGCTATAAAAAATGTAGCTTCCTAATGAAGCACACGTTTTCCTGTTTAGTCTCCCCTATTTTAAAGGAAATATAATTTCAGGGGCACCTGGGTGCCTCAGTCGGTTAAGCATCTGACTTTGGCTCAGGTCAATATCTCACAGTTTGTGAGTTGGAGCCCTGCATCAGGGCTCTGTGCTAACAGCTCAGAGCCTAGAGCCTACTTTGGATAATGTGTGCCCCTCTCTCTCTGCCCTTGACTTGCTCACAGTCTGTCTCTCTCTCTGTCTCTCATAAAGAAATAAACATTAAAAATTAAATTAAATATAATTTCAAAGAAAGATTATTCTTGATCAGGCTTTCATTAGATTTTATCTGATTATTTACCCATATGGAGAAGACTGATAATATACCAGAGGGGCTTTCTTAAGTTTGCAGTCCTAGAACTTTCCATACAGAATCAGATTAGATGTTTAAAAACTGCTATCATATGTTTTATGGAGGATAGGGAGCTATGACCAAGAAATTGTCTTCACCAAATTACTCCTTCAGGTAAGTATACATTTGGACAGTATTTTCTTTACTCAGACTCCCCAAACGTCCCAGGATCCTGTTCTGCCATGAAATTGACCTCCCTTACCAGTTTTATGGGCTATTCCTATAAGCCAAGTAACAGGGTGATTTACTTGAGAGGGCTTTGTCAGCATAGATTTTATACAGTCAAACTTAGTTCCCTAAGTCATGAGACATAGTTGATTAAATGAGCAACTTTTGCAAGTATGACATTCTAGGGAATGTTATTCTTGGTTGCATAACAATTCTCGAAATTATACCTTGGTAAAAAGAGGACAGGATCTTATTGCAAATACACTTTGGCAAATACACATTGTACGAAAAGCAAAGACACTTAGTAAGAGTTCCTAACTCTGAGTGAGAAATGAGAATAACAATGAGAATCAGCTATAACTTCAAAATGTTTCATTTCATTTTACAAAAGCAGAGTCTACTAGATCATGATTGGTTGGAAATAGCTTAAGAGAAAGAGAAAAATCCTCCTTGTATATTCAGAAAATAGAACAGAAGATGAAAACATCAACAATGTTCCAAACAACATAATAGGATGCTACCCATCAGTTCAGCTGGTCCTATGCAATGAACTCTTGTTCTGTTGAATCTTGGGTTAGCAATCTCATGAAGCTATCATCTATTGAATGAAAAGAGTCCTGGAAATCACAACCCAACCCACTAAAAGTTACCTAAGAGTCTATTCTTCGAAGTTTGAAGTACTAAGTGCAGGACTTTTCCACAAGCTCTGGCTGGGTCGTTTTCTATTGAAGATAAAAATCTGGACTTTGCTAACTGTAGAGCTTTCATGAATGCATCAGTGTCTAACAAAAACTATCTATTGTTTTAAGATATTTAAGCTAATGGAAGAGTGATACATTTATCTTAAAATGGTCATTGTTAATTTTACTTACACCGTCCAAATATAAAAAGTCTAGGGGCACCTGGGTGGCTCAGTCAGTTAGGCATCTGACTTCGGCTTAGGTCATAATCTCACGGTTTATGAGTTCAATCCCCGCATCGGGCTCTGTGCTGACAGCTTGGAGCCTGGAGCCTGCTTCAGATTCTGTGTCTCCCTCTCTTTCTACTCCTCCCTCTCTCACATTCTGTCTGAAAGAGACAGAGAAAGTCTTTACAAAGTAAAAAATTTTTAAAAATTAAAATTAAAAAAAAATAAAGTCTAATGAGAGTACATAGTACATATAATGCATCTGACAAGTTCATTTTTACAGTGAAAACGATACTCATATATAACATAATAATCATAGGAAATAATACACATAGTATACCAAGAATACACAAAGACTATTATATGAATAGCAAGTAAAGAGATTCAGTGACTCTAGCGTATGCCTAGAAATCTCTATGTTTATAAAATGCCACAGTGAAGTCTGAGTGCAGTTGAAAACTACCATATTTGAAAAATACTAGATGAATATTAAATGTTCAAAACCTTGTCAGTTTGTAGAAGGAAACACGCATAAGTTTAAGGGGGTAAGGTGTAGTGAAGGAGGCAGACACATAAAGGCATAGTTATCTGACACTGCGAAACTGTTCTACAAGCATTCACGTGAAGCTCTTGATCTTTGATGACAGGAGCTTATTCCGCCAGAGGGGGCAGAGGAGGCCTAAGGGGTGTTCTGCTCAAAGGAATAATTCATATCATTTACAAGGGTTGGGATCACTCCCCTGGGTTCTTGTGGTTTCACCTCCAGGGCTTTTTCTTTTTCTCTGGGTACAGCCTGCTGAGCTGGAACCTCCAATGTTTTCTGGGCCAATAGGAAAACAGCAGGAAGGCAGGACTAGACTATGCAGGTCAGAAGGGACTGTTGTGCCCACACAGCATTGGAATTCTGTTAACTGCATGCCACCTCCGTTTCCTCTTTATTCTGCCATGTGGGTCCTACCACTTACCGGTAAGTTTCCCAATGTTCGTAGCTGACTCTTGCCGTTGTACCAGCTCAAGCAAAAATTTCACACAGTACCTGGCTGGTTGTGGTTGCCAAGTCATTAGGATCAATGCCATTACCCTAACCCTCTACACAAAGTCCAATAATTCTGTAAATGCATGGTGGAAGTCCAGAGTCCTGCTGAATGATAGCAATCAGCCAAGTCTAGGCCAGAATCACCGACCCGGCACAGAGAGAAATTCAAAGGCAGGTACTTGAACCTGGCTGGCTGTGGGGTTTGCTGAATGGTAGTTCTTACCTCACTGGTTAGTATAGGCTGTTTCTGGGTGCAGATATGCAAGACCACTGAGTTTGCAAGGGCATCAGTGAGAAGGCAGTAGGGACCACAAGAGTTACTTGCTGCATTGTCTATCCTAACTCAACATGCTTCTTTATAGGCTTAAATATCTCTTTACGTTTTTTCTCTCTAGATGAACAGAAAGGAACCTTACAATTCTAACAAATAACTGAGTTCACGGATTTTAAGTAATGGTATGAAGGTGGGTTTTGTATAAAATTCATGTTATCACTTAGTTTACACATGTAATTAAATTTATAAATTTAATTTATACATGCTTTGAGGGTATATCTTTTCATTCATTTAGTGTACATCAATATGATATCTGCTTATATGAGATTCTATGAAGCCAGAGGGAGAACAAAGGGCAGCAGGGATATCACAGAGAGCACAAACCCAGATGACAAAAACTTAACCACGTAAGGTTCCTTCTAAGACATTTATTGTTTTAGCTCTTTTTTGACTTAGCCCTAGAGTGTATTTTGAGATAATATTTGTATAAAATGTGAGATACGGGTCTATCTTCATTCTTTTAGATGTGGATGTTAACCCTTGCTAGCCCCATTTTTTTAAAGAAAACTGTTTTTAAAAATTAATATTCACTTATAACTATAAATGCAATTATACTAAGTGATGTTCTTCTTTCATCCTATATTTCTCCAAACAATTTTCAAACTTAAAGGCATAACAATCCTTAAAAACATTGCTATAGAGGCTGAGAATTTACTGCTTCCTTCTTGTATGATGAGACCAGGAAAGGCATTTGAAATATTTGAAATATCTATCTGCTAGCAATTACTTGTGCATATTAATATATATTCATGTTTCTTTTTATATCCTATTTATATGGGTCCTGCCATTACTCCTACTAATATAAAATATGTTGTTTTAGTCCAAGAATACTTATAGAAAAAAAGAAAAAAAAAGCTGCAATCCTAAATTTCACACCAACATGTAAAGCATATATATTTGAGCTAGGCTATTTAGGCCATTTCAGGAAGGCTCTTTTGGGATTTAGATTATGAGCCTCTCACATTCCTGCAATGTCAGTCTTTAACATCTCTGAAGTGGAAATCTCTACCTTCTTCCTCATTGGTATCCCAGGCATGGAGCACCCTCACATTTGGGTCTCCATCCCCATTTGCCTCATGTGCCTCCTTGCCATCCTGGGGAACTGCACCATCCTCTTTTTCACAAAAGCAGAGACCCCTCTGCATGAGCCTATGTGTTACTTCCTCTCCATGCTGGCCTTTTCTGACCTGGGACTGTCCATCCCCTCCCTTCCAACCATGCTGAGAATCTTCTTGTTCAATGCCACTGGAATTTCCCCAATGCCTGCTTTGCCCAAGAGTTTTTCATTCATTCTCAGCTATGGAGTCATCAGTTCTTTTCATCATGTCCATTGACTGATTCATAGCCATCTACAGCCCTCTGATATACACCTCCATCCTGACCAGTGCCAGAGTCTTTAAAATTGGCCTCATATTTGCTGTAGTATGTATTATGTTTGTACTTCCTTTCCCCTTTATTTTAAAGAGGCTGAAATTCTGTATGAAAAGCCTTCTATCCAACTCATACTGCCTCCACCAGGATGTCATGAAGCTGGCCTGTTCTGACAACAAAATCAATGTTATCTATGGACTGTTTGTGGCTCTTACATCCTTATTATACTAGGGGTACATTTCTGTGTCTTACATGTTGATCTTGAAACTTGTTCTGGGCATTGCCTCACACAAGGGCCACCTCAAGGTCCTCAACACTTGCATCTCCCATATCTGTGCTGTGTTCATCTTCTATATGCCTATCATCACCTTGACTGCCCTTCACCACTTTGCTAAAAATGTTTCCCCAGTCTTTAGGGTCATTATAGCTGATATCTTCCTTCTGGTACCCCCTCAAATGAATCCCATTGTGTACTCAGTGAAGAGTCAGCAGATTAGAAATTGGATCCTGGCAAAACTGTGTGATAAACAAGGTTGATGAGCAATGTCAGCCGCAATGAAACTCAGCAATTTCTGAACAACTGTAGGAACTTGAAGATAGTAATGACAGAATAGAGACTGAACACAAAGGTGCACCTACTGTACTAAGTAGACCATCAAATGTCAAGTTATTGATTGGATTAAGCAGCAACACAATCTAGATAAGATGTTTTAGGAGTTAGGTTTGCGGTTATATCTTCTTACACCTAATTGCCCCACTTCTTTTCTAATTGTTATTTCTCTATGCAATCACCTATCTATCAACCTTAATAGCAGTGCAGTCCTAAGTAAGATTTAAAAGATTTTTAAAATACAATTCTAAATAAAAATAGAAAAAAAATAAAATAACACATCCACAGCTTTAAATATCACAGGCATGATCAGCAGTGACTAAAATATGCTAGAAGACTGGGTGATAGGCATGGAGGAGGACACTTGTGGGGATGAGCACTGGGTGTTATATGGAAACCAACTTGACAATAAACTATTTAAAAAAATTTTTTAATGTGCTGGAAGATTAAGCTTACATACTCACCCACATACAGAATCAGCAACTCCTCCTGAATATCTAGTGTGTGTGTGTGTGTGTGTGTGTGTGTGTTTGTGTGTGTGTGTGATCAGCAATTCATATAATCTATTAAAAGTTCCTCTGCCCTATAGGACTATGAGATGTGTTCAGAGAAGTAAGGCTCACATACATAAAATGATTTATATTAATTCAAAAAATAGATAAACAAATATTTCACTTATTTATAATTTCTTTTTTTTTAATTTGTAATATTTATTTATTTTTGAGAGAGAGAGACAGAGTGCAAGGGGGAGGGGCAGAGAAAGAAGGAGACACAGAATCTGAAGCAGGCTTCAAGCTCTAGGCTCCGAGCCATCAGCACAGAGCCAGACACAGGGCTTGAATCCACAGGCCGCAAGATCATGACCTGAGCTGAAGTCAGACGCTTAACCAACTGAGCCACCCAGGTGCCCCATTCACTTATTTATATTTTTGATAGTTTGCAATAGACTCCATAAATAACCTCCTTTAAGTGTATATTTGGGTTAACTATGATTCATCTAAGTTTGCATAACATTCTTTGTTTACTACTGTTATATTAAACAGCAGTACTTTAAAATTTTTAAATTTAAATTTTTAAACAGTATTCTAAATTTGTTTTCAATTGTCTATATTCTTAGTCAATGTATGAGTGACTTAAGCGGAGTTTCTCTTTGACAGTACCCAGCAAAAGACCTGGAACATCCTAGTTGTTTATTGTGTGTTTATTAAACATTTCGTGATTGTGAGCAAATTTTCTATTTGACAAAGTCCTGCTATGGGATCTAGATAACTTTTCTGTCAGGTAGTTCTCTTACAAATACATACACACACACACACACACACACACACACAAATATGTATACATATATATACATACACAAATATACATATGTATATATATACACACATAAATAAATATATACACACATATATATATATATATCAAACTTTCAAATACAAGAGGGAGAGGCTTTGTAACCTTAGAAATCACTTTAATAAGAACTGTATGACAAGTCACTAAAATGTGACTGTAAATATTTTTATGTCTATCAAGGTTCTTATTTGAAAGTATGCTTTCACCTTTTCCTTCGTTTAAGAGAATAAAATAGTTCTAAGTGTTTATGAAGGATGGCTTGCTTGCTCTAGAGCTTCTAGGAAGAGCAAGCTCCTCTCAGATAGCTTGGGAACACTGGCAGCCTTAAGGGGATTAAATCCACACATCCTTTAATGAAAAAGATACAGTTGAATTACTGTTCTGTTAATATATAGGAAAACAACAAATAAGTATGTGCAAATACCTGTAAATATTTACATACAAGGATATCTATATGTGTGGTTGTAAAATGTAAACAAGTGGATTTGGCCATCCTTGGATGATTAGGTCAAATGTGAATATGTGCTTTCCCTAACTGTGTAGCACTGTGAAAAACCATCAAAACTGCTGTACTTTTCCATTTCTACTGTATTTCATTTACAATCTACTTTTCAAAAACTTTGTAAGTGCCTAAAAAATAACATGGTTTTAATCAATTTTGCAAATATGAATAAAACGCATAATAGTCAAGCCAAAGAATCAAATTAAACTATGTCTGGGGAACCCTGTTAATGTAGAACTCATTTATTCTACAAATTAATTAACTAGGACAGAAAGGAAAATAAAAGCTATGTAAATAGTACTTAGACATCATTTTTAAGATGGAGACATCTGAGGATCACAATCTCAGATTTCAAAATATACTACAAAGCTGTAGTAATCAAAGCAGTATGGTACTGACACAAAAACAGACTCATAGATCAACAGAACAAAACAAAGAACTCAGAATACACCCGTGCTTCTGTGGTCAGTTAATACCATTATGAAGGCAAGAATATACAACGAGAAAAAGATAATCTCTTTAATAAATGGGTATTGGCAAATTGGGTAGCGATATGCAAAAGAATGAAACTGGCCACATTCTCAGACACAAAAATAAACTCAAAATGGATTAAGGATATAAATGTGAGACATGAAACCAAAAAAATTCCTAGAAGAAAACATAGGCTGTAATTTCTTTGACATCAGCTATAGAAACATTTTTCTAGATGTGTCGCCTCATGGCAAGGGAAACAAAAGTAAAATTAAACCATTAGACCCTATTTCAAAATAAAAAGTTTTTGCACAGTAAAGGAACCTATCAATTAAAAAAAGGAAATGTACTGAATGGGAGAAGATATTCGCAAATGATATATATTATAAGGGTTTAATAGACAAAACAGATAAAAAACTTATAGAACCCAACACCTAAAAACAAATAATCTAATTTAAAAAGACCAGAGGACCTGAAGAGACATTTTTCCAAAAATGGTGTACAAATGGCCAACAGACATGTGAAAAGATGCTCAACATTACTAATCATCTGGGAAAGGCAAATCGCAATCACCATGAGCTATTACCTTACATCCACCAGAATAGCTAAAATCCAAAAGGCAAGTAATGACAAATGTTGGCAAGGATGTGGGGAAAAAAGAACCCTCATGCACTGTTGGTAGAATGTAAATTGGTTACAGCCACTGTGGAAAACAGTATGAAGATTCCAAAAAAAATTGAAAATAGAATTACCATATAATGCAGTAATTCTGCTGCTGCATATTTATCCAAAATAAACAAAACCACTAATTTGAAAAGAGATATGAACCCTTATGTTTATTGCAACATTATTTGCAATAGCAAAGATAGGAAGCAATCCAACTGCCCATCAATAAATGAATAATAAAGAAAAAGTCTCTCTCTCTCTTTACATATATATATATATATGTATGTATGTATATACAAAGGAATATTACTCAGCTATAAAAAGAATGAGATCTTGTTATCTGCAGCAAGATGTAATGCTAAGTGAAATAAAAAGTCAGTCAGATAAAGACAAACATTCATATGTGGAATTTATGAAACAAAAAAAATGACCAAACATAAAAAAGGAGACAAAAAACAAACCCAGACTCTTAAATACACAGAACAAACAGGTCATTACCAGAGGAAGAGGTAATGGGTGAAATAGGTAAAAGGGGTTAAGAGCACACATATCTTGATGAGCACTTTTTTTACAATTTAATTTTTAAGGGGCACCTGGGTGACTCATTCAGTTGAGCGTCTGACTCTTAATTTTGGCTCAGGTCATGGTTCCAGGGTTGTGGATGGAGTCCCCAGTGTCCAGCTCTGTGCTGAATGTAGAGCCCGCTTAAATTTTCTCTCCCTCTCTCTCTTTCTACCCCCAAAACAAAATTCTTAAAAATCTTTAATTTTTATAGGAGCACATCTCAACAATAGCCAAAACATGGAAAGAGCCTAAATGTCCATCAACGGACGAATGGATCAAGAAGATATGGTTTATCTATACGATGGAATACTACATGGCAATGAGAAAGAATGAAATCTGGCCTTGTGTAGCAACATGGATGGAACTTGAGGGAGTTATGCTGAGCAAAATAAGTCAGGCAGAGAAGGACAAATAACATATGTTTACACGTATAGGAGGATTAGGAGGAAATTAAAAGAGGAACAAGAGGGAGAAGAAGGGGAGAAATAGTGGGGGAGAGGGAGAGAGGCAAACCATGAGAGACTCTTGAATGCTGAGGACAAACTGAGAACTGATGGGTGTGGGGGGTGATGGGCATGAAGGAGGGCACTTGTGGGGATGAGCACTGGGTGTTACATGGAAACCAACTTGACAATAAACTATTTTTTAAATATTTAATTTTTACAATGGAGTAATATCAAATATATATAATATCTCATTAGATCTATAGGATCTCACTATTAGACCACTAGGATCTCATCTCACTGGTGAATTCCTCATTCTAATACAAACTAATATCATTAATGCACACTCAACTCTGAAAATCAAAAAGCTTGCTTTAGTGGAGTACACACTCCAGTACAAGTGACAACAAACCAGATATCGCAAAAACAAAACATTCTTAGATATTACAATGGCTCACAGATACGGAGTAAAAGTTATAGGAATCTGCAGGCGGGAGGGGGGTGCTGACTACAGCATACTTCAGTGCCAGAAAGAGGTCATTAGCACCACTAACTCTGTCTTCACCTGTCTTTTTTACTGTGTCAGTATTCCAAATGAAGCTAATCCACATGGTATGGTAGGTGGTTGCAAGCTGGATAAACTGGCAGTGGACATTTCTAACATCTTATCTAATAGAGAAGAAAGAACTGTCACTATCAGTTCCACTTAGAGATTTAGGGAAAGGATTGAATATCACTTCCTTAATATCCTAAAGAGAATGGACACTATATCCGAGGAGATGAGTTTAATGCCAATGGCAAAATTAGTCATGTGCCACTACCTCAAACATTGTGATTGCAATACATAAAGTAAGGATTTCTCTTTTTAGGAAAGTTGCTGAAATGGACTGGAATAAACCAAACAAAAACACATAAATGAAAATAACAGCAAACAAACCCAGTAGATGTCTACTATGCCTGCCAAAGTTGGCAGAATGACATCAGTATGAAATAATCATGTCAAGACCATTTAAGGAAAATGACTGTTAAAACATATATGACAAATGAGCTCACATGATGGCCTATAGGGATTTTATGGGTAGTTCCCAGAAATACAAACATCATTACACTAGTGATTACAAAGCTGTGTACTTAGTAATAATTGTGAATCGTTAGGGAAAAATAAAGGCATCTATGGAATCTTATGCTTGAGAATAGAGACAGGCAGCCAGGTGTATGTTATCTTAACTGACAGCACCTATCCAAGAGCCATGAAAACTCCCTTCCTGAATATAACTGAAGTTATGTCTTTGTTTTCAACTCTTCTTTCCTAATAAGTCAACTTTACCTATATGTTTCCATTGAGGGATTGCTTAAACTGTCCCGTCTGTTTGACATGCATATTTTTATTAACATTTGGTGCATATGGCCAAGAAAAACTTCCATTAATATGTAGTCTTTTTATTATTAAAACATGCTTCAAATTTATATGATCCAATGTTAATAATTATTATATATATGTAATTCATCCTATTGTGTAATAATATTCTATATTTGAAATATGTGCTATATGCAAATAAAACTTTCAAAATAAGATTATATAAATTATGTGTGCAAAAATATAAATAATGCCAGATTACACAATAAAAATCCATATGAACAGATGTTAGATTTATCAAAATCTGTTCTTTTACTCCATAACAAGCATAACCAAATGGGAAAGATACTAAAGACAATAAAGTTAAAAACAGTATATGATTTAAAATGCCATGTTTTACAATGCAATTCATTCATTAATTGATTCAATAAACATTTACTAAACTACCACATGCCTTTAAACATGCCAGGGACCGGACATATCAAAATAACAATAATAGATGTGATAATTTCCCTGTTGTAGCTTATTACTATCATCATAGAACAAATGGAATTGGTCTCCAAAGTTGGGCAATAAGCCAATAAAAACATAACACCATCGTTGCAACTATGATACACACAATAATAATAAAAAACTCAGATATATTCTGTCATCTCCTTTATGAGAAGGAATTGGAAAGTTCAGAGATACAGCAAGAGTTGAAGATGGAGAATTCCTGACAGTATAGCCAAGGGAACTTATTTCTGAAGAGGATGAAAACAATAGGACCTGTGTAAAATAAAGTAACTATCATAAACTTAAAAAAAGATTATTGTAGAGGGTTATAGAAATATTTTGTTATACTTCCTCTATTTGATCTACTCAATATTAGCTCTCATCCAAGGCTCTGTATTAATGGAGGTGAGTATATATATAAACATATTTTTTCCTTCAAGAGAATCTTCTCTGGTATCCTTAAAAAGTATTTTCTTTGTTGCATACCTTACTTTTACTGTACAATATCTTTGAGAGGCTACTTGTCCTCCTTGAGAAACATTTTCTTCATCAGTAAAATGAAGATAATAAGCGTACTTGTCATTATTTAAAAGACTCAAGGGGGTGCCTAAACGGCTCAATTGGTTGGGCTTCGGACTTCCACTCAGGTCATGATCTTGAGATTTTTGGGTTTGCAGCTTGCATCAGGTTCTGTGCTGATGGCTCAGAGCATGGAGCCTGCTTTGAATTCTATGTCTCCCTCTCTCTCTGTCCTTCCCCTGCTCCTGCTCTGTCTCTCTCTCTGTCTCAAAAATTAATAAACATTTAAAAAAAAGACTCAAGGACTCAAAATCCTCATCAATAATGAATTAATCTCAGTAACTGGAACAATTTAAATTCTCAACAAAGGTTGGCTATTGCTATGAACAAAATGTGAGCAAAAAGAGGTTAAAGGGCTCAGGATTTAGGGTTTTTTAAATATTAAGAATAAGGTCTTATTATAGAGATAGCTCCCTAAGAAGAGATCAGAATTGGAAAAGGAGACAATGAAGTCTATTGTACAAGTTGATTTTAAGGGATATTTAGTTAGTAATGTCTAGCAGTAAGTATCTGGAAGGATGGATACAGGCCTCCGGAGTTAACCAGAAGGCTAAAAATATATATCATAAGATATTTGTCCTCCATCACTTCCTTGATTGCACTGATTCAACACACAGCATTTCTGTTTTGACCATGTTCAACACATAGGAGTAATATCTGAGCCAAATACCCAATGGAAGTGTCAGAGACTTTGTACAGGATTTACCAGGTCTTTACCACTCCTGGTTCTTAAGGACTTCTCGCCAACCAAAATGGTCCCTAATTCAAAGTCTAGATACTTATTTCACTTTTTTGGTATTAACCATCTCTGGATTTATTGCATCTGCACATGTTTATTCTTAGTCTCAGAACAGATATATCCTGGTTGGAATCCCCCAAAGGTTTGCTGCCCCTTGGGCAGGTACAAGACTGAGAAAGGAAAAAAAAAGAGGCAAGTCTTTATATATAAGGAAGTGGCTTTGGTAACTTCTGGAACTTTGCTGAAATACTTCAGCTACTCTCAGAAGTGCTCTCCAAAATGTCTGCTCTCTGGTAAGTACTCAGATATCCTCATCTATTTTATTTTTACCCTCTTTTTTGGTAATCAACCATGTACAACTTCATATAAAAAGGAAGAAGCCTCCAGAGGCCATATCTCAAGGAAAATGTTCAGAGACTATGTAAACAGGAAATCATACTTCAACAGAATTCAGATTCTCCTAAATTGTGATACTATTTTGTTATTATCATTCTTCTGTTAATACTACACAAGTGGTCACAAATTCCAGGTCAGGAAAACATGAGACATAATATGTCAGTAATCTCTGCAGTGTGACTGCCCTTACAAGTATTTCAGGATTTGAAAATAGTGGGATTTTTAAAAGGATTTTTAAATAACCAACAATTTTCAGATGGCAGGGAACAGAACTAAGGATAGTTTGTGAAAGAATATTTTTGTGGTATTTCCAAGGGGTAGGAAGATACTGAGTTGTGAGATTCCTTTACCTTCATAGTGTCATTTTAGAAGTCATATATTTTACCCAATATCTTATCTGGAATGTGAAACCAAGAAATAGAGAATTCCACGTTGATTGCCTAGAGTTTACTAATGTTTTAAATAGAAAATGAAATTAGATTCTTATATGAATACAAAATCAATTTCTAGTTTCGCTATGGGAAAAATATGGCCAAAAGAAATTTTCTTCATCTATTCTATAAGTAGATCTAAATTGGCATCCACTTCTCACTATATAATAGTCACATAAATATTTTATTCTGCTAAAAGAGTCAGAAACTTCAACAACTGCATTTTTTTCTAGCAAATTTCCAGATATTCATATTTTATCAACTCAAGAATCTCTGTTTCATTGCAGAACGCTTTAAATGTATGATGTCCATTATTAATACATCAGATGTTGAAATCACCACCTTCTTCTTGGTTGGGATGCCAGGGCTGGAATATGCACACATCTGGATCTCTGTCCCCATCTGCAGCATGTATCTTTTTGCTCTTCTGGGAAACTGCACCATTCTTTTGGTCACAAAGACAGAGCCTTCCCTGCATGAACCCATGTACTACTTCCTTTCTATGTTGGCCATGTCTGACATGGGCTTGTACTTCTCTTCTCTACCCACCACGTGGAGGATCTTCTTATTCAATGCCCCTGAAATTTCTGCCAATGCCTGTTTTGCCCAGGAATTCTTCATCCATGGTTTCACAGCAGTGGAATCCTCAGTGCTCCTGATCATGTCATTTGACCCTTCCTAGCCATCCACAGTCCTCTAAGATACAGCTCCATTCTTACTCCTATCAGAGTTGTCAAAATAGGAATAGTGATATCTGTTAAGGGTGTCCTCCTAGTGCTGCCCTTCCCATTGACTTTGAGAAGTTTGAAATATTGTAATAAAAGCCAACTATCTCATTCCTACTGTCTCCACCAGGATGTCATGAAGTTGACCTGCTCTGACAACCGAATTGACGTCATCTATGGCTTTTTTGGCGCACTGTGTCTTATGGTAGACTTTATGCTCATTGCTGTGTCTTACGGCCTGATCCTCAAGACTGTGTTGGGAATTGCATCCCGAAAGGAGCAGCTCAAGGCCCTCAATACTTGTATTTCACACATCTGTGCAGTGATCGTCTTCTATCTGCCCACCATCAACCTTTCCATTGTCCATCGCTTTGTCCGACATGTCTCACCTCTCTTCAATGTTCTCATGGCAAATGTTCTTTTACTTGTGCCTCCTACGATGAATCCCATTGTGTACTGTGTGAAAACTAAGAAAATTAGAGTGAGACTTTTAGCAAGATTATGTCAGAAGCATATATAATAGTCATATATTGTAGAAAACATATCTGAGAAATGTCTTGGATAAAAGATTAAAGGTGAGTTTAGAAAACCTAGTATTAGCCACAAATAAGCAATATATTTTTCTTGTTTTATCATCAGATTTATTTTATTCAAACTGGATACTGAGAAAGGACATAAAACAAGAAACAGGAAGTACATTTTCTGGGGTCTCTATCCCAGTTAACAAAAAATGAAAATAATGTCATCTCTGATAAAAGCAATAAATTACACTTAAGATAGTGTTTTGTCCTTCTACTGGAAGTGTACTTCTCATCCCCTATATTCATTCTATCTGTAACAACTTCTTTTTATTCTAGACCCAAATTATATCATAATTCTTCTCCTCATTATTTCCTTTTTAATCACTCTAGAATGTCATAAGAATTTCTTTGGTGAATTACTGCAATAATCTCTTTAGTTTCCAAATGTGTACTTTTCCTGCTTTCTAACTAATTTTCTATGCATGATGAAAGTTTTCTTTGGAGATTCCGGCAAGATGGTGGAGAAGTAGGAAGCTGCATACTTGCACTCACGCCCATACCTCACACGGAAAAGATTTGAAGACATCAGAAACCTTACGAAACCCGAGAGATTGGGAGAAAAAAGATGCAGAATCCACTGAGAAATCCTTCTAACGTGAGTGCGAATTGGGGGAGATAAAATCGGGCTGGGATCGGAGACTCCAGGGTCGGAGGCGATGGATGGGGGAATTCTCTGCGGGGAATGAGAGGGGGAAAAAGAGTCCGAAATAGAAAAACCTCCACACAGGGAAAAACCTCCGCTCGGGGCATAGAAACACTGTGAGTGCCAAATACCTGCACCCCAGGACCCCTAGCGCCAACTGGTCCCAGAGGAGGTGAGCTCGCGGACTGCTTCTTTGTGCTTATCTTGGCAGGCAGGACTTCTAAAATAGCGGCGCACCTGCCGCCATTGTCCTCCCGGTTAGCTTGGGCCCCTGGAATAGCCGCGCACAGGCACCGGGTATCCGCGCTCATGGCTCAATGGAACTCTAGAGGGAAGGCAAAGAGATAAAAACTGGCAGATTTGCCCACGAGTACGTGTTTCGGGTGATGAGCCATAGAGGGACCTGGTTTTCCTCACTCCAGTGGGCTCCGTGCACCTGGCAGGCAAGCCCCCACCCATGCTTGCCAGCCCGACCCATAGAAGGAAGCAGCAATTCTGACTCCACCCCCAGAGCTAGGCAGGAGGCCTGGAATTGCCCCAAGGGGATTGTCTGGGAAGTTGTGTCTAATTTCAGCAGGAAGTTCAGACTGGGATTTGGAGACTGTGACTGGCCTGGGTTGAAGAGTGTAACCAACTTTGGCTGTGCCCCCGGTACGGGGAGTTTACACGCCCAAAAAGCGAGGTGCAGCGCTTGGTTCAAGAAGGGACTGGAGCACCGTCACTCTCCTCCCCACAACCCTCAAGGCAGAAATCCTGCCTGACACATTGGATCACACCACACCCATCCCTGCTTGAGAACTGCTCTCCTCCCTTTTTTTTTTCCTTCTTTTTCTTTTTTTTTTTTCTTTTCTTTCTTTTTTCCCCAAAACACTGACCTGATTAACTCTGGTCACCGGCTTGCTGAAACAATCACATTTAGTCCATTCTGTAGATGTAAATTCTATACCGACCAACATTTTCATCTCTTTCTCTCAGGAGTAATTAGACTATATAGTTTCTCTGGATACCACCAGCATCCTTCTCTCACCTATCCAACCATAGTCCAGCTATTTGAAAAAAGCTTCTTATCCCTTGTGCCTGTTCATTCTATTTCCAATTTTGCCTCATCCCCACCCTGTCTTCTCTCTCTTTCTTTATGCTCTTCAACCAGCACTGCATACACATGGCTATTTAACTATAGCTGGGAAATCTGGTTAAATGCTTTAAACCGTTCTTTGTCCACCGGTTTTGTTCTTTTTTTCCTTTTCTTTTCTCCTTTTTGACCCTTTTATGTATTTTATACTCCCTATTATTCGCCCTCCCTCCTCCATCTTTTCTCTTAACTTTGTCGTTTTCCCACTCGCTTTGCATGTTAGCTGAATTAGCCTGTGCGTTTGTGTGCTCCTGCTCCCTGTGTGTTTGTCTGTCTTTTTTCTTTTCCTGGGCTACCTCAAGAAACTAGCCAGAGTACACAAGGTGGAGAGTCCCAAATATCACTACGAATAGGAAAATAAAATAACCAAGGTCCCAACAAGAGAGACCAAGAGATACCATTCAAAAAACACTCTCTGAAAGGATAGGCCCTGGACAGTCAAAGAGTCTTCTTGGATATAGCAGCGTTCATAGATACAGAGAGCATAACAGGTCTTTAAACCAACAAGAGCCGGAAAGCTAACTAAAATGACGAAACGAAAGACCTCTCCTCCAAAGAAACTCCAAGAAGAAATGACAGCTAATGAACTGCTCAAAACAGATATAAGCAGCATAACTGAACAAGATTTTAGAATAATAATGGTAAAATTAATAGCTGGGCTTGAAAAAAACATAGGGGACATCAAAGAAACTATGGCTAAAGACAGAATGGAAAATAAAAATAGGCATGAAGAATTAAAAAATGCGATAAATGAGATCCATAATAAATTAGAGGCCTCCAATGCACGGCTTGAAGAGGCAGAAAGGAGAATAAGTGATCTAGAAGACACCATTATAGAAAAACAAGAAGCTGACAAAAGAAGAGACAAACTGATCCAGGAACAGGAAAGAGGAGTTCGAGTGCTCAGCGATACGGTCAAACGCAACAATATCGGTATCATAGGAATCCCAGAAGAGGAAGAGAGAGGGAAAGGTGCTGAAGGAGTCCTGGAACAAATTATACCAGAGAACTTCCCCGACCTGGGGAAGGAAGTAAATGTGGAAATACAAGAGGCTCAGAGGACTCCCCTCAGGCGTAACTTGAATCGATCTTCTGCACGGCATATCATAGTAAAAATGGCAAAATACAAGGACAAAGAGAGAATTCTGAAAGCAGCTAGGGAGAAATGGGCCCTAACATACAAAGGGAAACCATTCAGAGTGATGACAGACCTATCTACTGAAACTTGGCAGGCTTGAAATGAATGGCAGGAGATCTTCAATGTGATAAACAGTAAAAATATGCAGCCAAGAATCCTCTATCCAGCAAGCCTGTCATTCAAAATAGAAGGAGACAGAAAAGTCTTTCCAAATAAACAGAAATGGAAAGAATTTGTCACCACTAAGCCAGCCCTACAAGAAATCCTGAGTGGGACACTCTGAGGGAAATGTTACAAGGAACCACCACAAGCATGAACCCCACAAAGGACACGACGACTCTAAACCCACATATTTCAATAATAACACTGAATGTAAATGAGCTGAATGCTTCAATCAAAAGACATAGGTTAGCAGAATGGATAAAAAAACAAAATGCATCTAGATGCTGTCTACAAGAAACTCATTTTAGACTGGAAGTCACCTTCAGATTAAAGTAAGGTGATGGAGAAATATATATCATGCTAGAGGAAATCAAAAGAAAGCCAGAGTAGCTATACTTATATCAGACAAACTGGACTTTAAATTAAAGACAATCACAAGAGATGAAGAAGGGCACTACATAATAATTACAGGGTCCATCCATCAGGAAGAACTAACAATCATAAATGTCTACGCACCGAATATGGGAGCACCTAAATATCTAAAACAATCACAAACAGAAACAAGCTTATAGATAAGAATGTGCTAATAGCAGGGGACTTTAATACTACGCTTACAGCAAGGATAGGTCAAGCAGACAGAAAATCACTAAAGAAATAATGGACTTGAAAGACACATTGAACTATATGGATCAGACAGATATATTTAGAACTTTACATCCTGAGGCCAGGGAATTCACTTTCTTTTCAAGTGCGCATGGCACAGTCTCCAAGATAGATCACTTACTGGGACTTAAAGCAGCCCTCAATAAATATAAAAGAATTGAGATCATACCATGCACACTGTCAGATCATAATGCTCTGAAACTTGAAATCATTCACAAGAAGAAGTCTGGAAAACCTCCAAAAACATGGAGGTTAAAAACCACCCTACTAAAGAATGAATGGGCCAATCAGGCAGTTAGAGATGATATTTAAAAATATATGGAAACAAATGTAAATGAAAACACAACAATTCAAACTCTATGGGATGCGGCAAAAGCAGTCCTAAGAGGAAAGTACATTGCTCTCCAGGCCTATTACAAGAGATTAGAAAAAGCGCAAGTCCAAAATCTAACAGCTCACGGAAAGGAACTAGAGTCAGAGCAACAAGAACGCCCTAAACCCAGTAGAAGAAGAGAAATAGTAAAAATTAGGGCAGAAATAAACAACTTAGAGACCAAAGAAACAATTGAACAGATCTATGAAACCAAGAGTTGGTTTTTTGAAAAAGTAAACAAAATTGACAAACATCTAGCCAGGTTTCTCAAAAAGAAAAGAGAGAGCACTCAAATAGACAAAATCATGAATGAAAATGGACTTATTACAACCAATCCCTCAGAAATACAAGCAATTATCAGGGAACACTATGAAAAATCATATGCCAACAAATTGGACAACTTAGAAGAAATGGACAAATTCCTAAACACACATTCACTACCAAAATTCACACAGGAAGAAATAGAAAACCTGAACAACCCATAACGAGTGAAGAAACTGAATCAGTGATCAAAAATCTCCCAACAAATAAGAGCCCTGGACCTGACGGCTTCCCTGGGGAATACTACCAAACATTTAAAACAGAATTAATCCCAATTCTTCTCAAGCTATTCCAAAAAATAGAAATCGAAGGTAAACTCCCAGACTTGTTTTATGAAGCCAGCATCACTCTGATTCCCAAGCCAGACAGAGAATCAGCAAAAAAAGAGAACGACAGACCAATATCCTTGATGAATATGGATGCAAAAATCCTCAACAAGACCCTTGCAAATCGAATTCAGCAGCACATAAAAAGAATCATCCACCAAGATCAAGTGGGACTCATTCCTGGATTACAGAGCTGGTTCAACATCGCAAATCAATCAATGTGATACATCACATCAACAAAAGAAAAGATAAAAAACCATATGATCCTGTCAATAGATGCAGAAAAAGCGTTTGACAAAATACAGCATCCCTTCTTACCCTTCTTAATAAGGACTCTAGAGAAAGTCAGGACAGAAGGAACCTACTTAAACATCATCAAAGCCATCTATGAGAAGCCCTCAGCTAATATCATCCTCATCAGGGAAAAACTGAGATCTTTTCCCCTGAGATCAGGAACACGACAGGGATGTCCACTCTCACCATTGTTGTTTAACATAGTGCTGGAAGTCCTAGCATCAGCGATCAGACAACAAAAGGAAATCAAAGGCATCAGAATTGGCAAAGAGGAAGTCAAACTTTCACTCTTTGCAGGCGACATGATACTTTACATAGAAAACCCGATAGACTCCACCAGAAGCCTACTAGAACTGATCCAAGAATTCAGCCAAGTTACAGAGTACAGAATCAACGTACAGAAATCGGTTGCATTTTTATACACCAATAATGAAGCAACAGAAAGAGAAATCAAGAAACTGATCCCATTCACAGTTGCACAAAAAAACCATAAAATACCTCGGAATAAACCTAACCAAGGATACAAGAGATCTGTATGATGAAAACTATAGAAAACTTATGAAGGAAATTGAAGAAGACACAAAGAAATGGAAAAACATTCCATGCTCATGGATAGGAAGAATAAATATAGTTAAGATGTCATTACTACCTAAAGCACTCTACACATTCAATGCAATTCCAATCAAAATTGCACCAGCATACTTCTCAAAACTAGAACAAACTATCCAAAAATTTGTATGGAACCACAAAAGACCCCGAATAGCCAAAGTAATACTGAAAAATAAAACCAAAACGGGAGGTATCACCATCCCAGACTTCAGCCTCTACTACAAAGCTGTCATCCTCAAGACAGTATGGTATTGGCACAAAAACAGACACATAGACCAATGGAACAGAATTGAGAACTCAGAAGTGGACCCAAAAGTATACAGCCAACTGATCTTTGACAAAGCAGGAAAGAATATCCAATGGAAAAAAGACAGCCTTTTTAACAGATGGTGTTGGGAGAACTGGACAGCAACATGCAGAAGAATGAAACTAGATCATTTTCTCACACCATGCACAAAAATCAACTCAAAATGGATAAAGGACCTGAACGTGAGACAGGAAACTATCAACACCCTAGAGGAGAAAGCAGGAAACAACCTCCTTGACCTCCACCGCAGCAACTTCTTACTTGACACATCCCCAAAAGCAAGGGAATCAAGAGCAAAAATAAACTGTTGGGACCTCATCAAGATTAAAAGCTTCTGCACAGCCAAGGAAACAACCCAGAAAATTAATAGGCAACCAACGGAATGGGAAAAGATAGTTGCAAATGACATATCAGATAAAGGGTTAATATCCAGAATCTATAAGGAACTCACCAAACTACACGCCCGAAAAACAAACAACCCAGTGAAGAAATGGGCAGAAGATATGAACAGACACTTCTCCAAAGAGGACATCCAGATGGCCAACAGACACATGAAACGATGCTCAGCATCCCTCCTCATCAGGGAAATACAAATCAAAACCACACTGAGATACCACCTCACGCCAGTCAGAGTGGCTAAAATGAGCAAATCAGAGAACTCTAGATGCTGGCGAGGATGTGGAGAAACGGGCACCCTCCTACACTGTTGGTGGGAATGTAAACTGGTACAGCCCCTCTGGAAAACAGTGTGGAGGTTCCTCAGGAAACTAACAATAGAACTCCCCTATGACCCAGCAATAGCACTGCTAGGAATTTACCCAAGGAATACAGAAATGCTGTTGCATAGGAGCACATGTACCCCAATGTTCATAGCAGCGCTCTCAACAATAGCTAAAACATGGAAAGAGCCTAAGTGTCCATCAACGGACGAATGGATCAAGAAGATGTGGTTTATCTATACCATGGAATACTACATGGCAATGAGAAACAATGAAATCTGGCCATGTGTAGCAACATGGATGGACCTTGAGGGTGTTATGCTGAGTGAAATCAGTCAGGCAGAGAAGGACAGATACCATATGTTTTCACGTATAGGAGGATTAGGCGGAACTTAACTGAGGACCATGGGGAGAAGAAGGGGGGAAATGGTGGGGGAAAGGGAGAGAGGTAAACCATGAGAGACTCTTGAATGCTGAGAAACAAACTGAGGACTGATGGATGTGGGGGTGGAGGGGGGAGATGGGCATGGAGGAGGGCACTTGTGGGGATGAGCACCTGGTGTTATATGGAAACCAACTTGACAATAAACTATTTGTAAGAAAGAAAAAAAAGAAAGTTTTCTTTTTAAAAAATATTGAATGATGTACTGTCTCTTCTAAATATGTACTCTAAATTCTTTGGGATTCGAATTAAAGCAATATATACATACTAAAAGCTATATATGTCCTTGGCCCTCTGTATCTCCCTAACATTATCAGATAAACTATAGCTATACTGCCCTTCTGATAATTTGTTGAATATACCAATATTTTTCTTTCGTTTAAGTTTTCACATCTGGCCCTGATTCCTAGATTTAATGCCGTCAATTTCATTTGATTCTTTAGTATTCACTTTTTTAAAGTTTCAATATAATTTCATCATAGATTACCTAAACATTCAATTCAAAGTATGACCTTCTTTTTAGAAAATCTTTGTAATGGGACGCCTTGATAGCTCACTTGATAGAATATCACTCTTTTTTTTTTTTTTCTAGGAGAGAGAGAGAGAGACAGCGTGAACAGGGGAGGGTCAGAGAGAGAGGGAGTCACAGACTGAAACAGGCTCCAGGCGCTGAGCTGGCAGTCAACACAGAGCCCGATGCGGGGCCCGAACCCACGAACCGCGAGATCATGACCTAAGCGAAAGTCGGACGCCCAACCGACTAAGCCATCCAGGCGCCCCGAATATCACTCTTAATTGTAGGGTCATGAGTTCAAGCCTCACATTGGGTATGGATTCTACTTTAAACAAATCTTTTTATTGCTTGTTTACTCTTTATTCTTCATGACACTTATAATTATGATTTTCAATTACAGATATAGCTTTGTTTTTTTTTAATTTCTACTTTCTAAATAGAGTATGCTATCAATTGGGAGAAAGACCATATCTATTTTCTTTATGTCTCTGTGCCTAATATCTAGGATATTTCTGCCACAGAATAGATTTCCAGTAAATAATTGTTAACAACTGAATGTGGAAATGAGGCCATCTTTTATAAGGAAAATTATTTGTTGAAGAGTTCAAAAATACTCATTACGGTTGGATATACTTTCCTAAGTTGTTTATTTCAAAAGTAGGCATGTCTTGATTTGTATTCCCCTAATGATGAGTGACACTGAGCATCGTTTCATGTGTCTGTTGGCCATCTGGATGTCTTCTTTGGAGAAGTGTCTGTTCATGTCTTCTGCCCATTTCTTCACTGGATTATTTGTTTTTTGGGTGTGGAGTTTGGTGAATTCCTTATAGATTTTGGATACTAGCCCTTTATCTGATATGTCATTTGCAACTATCTTTTCCCATTCCATTGGTTGTCTACCTTTGCCCTGCAGAAGCTTTTTATCTTGATGATAAAGATAAATAGTTCATTTTTGCTCTTGATTCCCTTGCCTTTGGGGATGTGTCAAGTAAGAAATAGCTGCATGAGGTCAAGGTCAAGAATGTTTCCTGCTTTCTCCTCTAGGGTTTTGATAATTTCCTCTCTCACATTCAGGTCACTTATCCATTTTGAGTTTTATTTTGTGCATGGTGTGAGACACTGAGATAACACCTCATACCAGTAAGAGTGGCTAAAATGAACAAATCAAAATACTATAGATGCTGGCAAGGATGTCGAAAAATGGGCACCCTCCTACACTGTTGGTGGGAATGTAAACTGGTATAGTCCCTCTGGAAAACAGTGTGGAAGTTCCTTAAAAACTTAACAATAGAACTCCCCTATGACCCAGCAATAACACTGCTAGGAATTTACACAAGGGATATAGGAGTGCTGTGCATAGGGGCACATGTACCCCAATCTTCATAGTAGCACTTTCAACAATAGCCATATCATGGAAAGAGCCTAAGTGCCCATCAACTGACAAATGGATCAAGAAGATGTGATTTATCTATACAATGGAATACTACATGGCAATGAGAAACAATGAAATCTGGCCATTTGTAGCAATGTGGAGGAACTTGAGAGTGTTATACTGAGTGAAATAAGTCAGGCAAAGAAAGACAGACACCATATGTTTTCACTTTTAAGTGGATCAGGAGAAACTTAACAGAGGACTATTGGGGAGGAGAAGGGGAAAAATAGTTGGGGAGAGGGAGGGAGGCAAACCATGAGAGACTCTTGAATACTGAGAACAAACTGAGGGCTGATCAGGGTGGGGGAGAGGGGAAGTAGGGTGATAGGCATGGAGGAGGGCACTTGTTGGGATGAGCACTGGGTGTTATATGGAAACCAACTTGACAATAAATTATGAAAGAAAAAATTTTTTAAATAAATAGATAAAAAGAAAAAATTAAACAACAACAAACAAAGTAGGCATGTCACAGATGTTCACAGATTTTGAAAGTAGGAAAAAATAATATGTTATTAGGGAGGAATTTTTGTCTTGGGTTTGATGGGTGACAATAATCCAAATTCTCTCCCTAATATGACCTTAAAACCTTGTGGGTCATAGAACAAGTTTCTTACATTTTCTTGTGCCCTCTCATTGACCCACGTCCTCTCCACAAACCACACCAGTTCTAATCTGCACTTTTATCCTCAGGTAAATCAAGAGACAATTTACAGCACTGACAAATGCTTAAGAATAATAATCAGCCTGTAAGCGGATAGTATCTCACACTTAATTAAGATCTTTCACAGATATAAGCCTTGCATTTGAAATGGTAATACATACAAAATATACTTCAAGATATTTTTAGGCACACTTTCTACTTTGATTCTCACAATTTTATAGATCATTCTTCCTATTTTTTCAGTTGAAGAGATCGAGGCTTTGAGAAACTGTCTTATTGAATTCCACACAGACAGGGAATCAAAAACTGGAGTCACACCTTATCATTTATACCCCAGGATAGTACTATTGGGCTACCTTTTAGCTTTCACATTCAGCATAGCATATGTTTCCACAAGGCTATCATCAGATCAGGGTGCTATGTACTTCTGTGTCTGAGGTGCATAATTTTCCATAATCTCACAGATGCAGCCATGGGCACTGAGGGCTGTAGTACAACAAAGCACAGATTGGACATACTTCATTAATTATAAGAAACGGAAGCTCATATTTTTCCAGTGTGAAGATAAGCAGCACAAAATGAAGCCTTCGACACTTAATAAGAGGAAGGATAATAAAATGGATTTGAAGGGTATTAAGTTCCCATGAGTATTGTACAGGGACGTCACTCGCAGCATTGTCAAAGTGACTCTAGGTTTCAAGGTTGTTTTTGACCTCTTTAACAAAATAAAACAAGCAAGGTAAAACTACAAAAATTCCAGTAGGGGTGTGGGGACTTTATGGTCACCATGATTATTTTCACATGTTCCTGGAGGAATGAAAGCAAACTCTGGGCCTCCTAAAACAATGGTTCCCAACTGGAAATAATTTAGCCACCAGGAGACAGTTAGCAATATCTGGAAACATTTTTAGTTGTTGCATCTTGGGAAGTGAGGTGCGTTATCAACAACTACAGGGTAAAGATTCAGGATGGTCATGTGCCATCCTACATGACACAGTCTCCAATGCATAGTACAGTTGCCTACAAAAAGTAACTATCCAAGCCCAAATATCATAGTGTCAAAGATTAGAAACCCTCGTCCTAATGTAATTGTCTAACAAGAAATGGTTAACCCCATGGTTATCCAGATTGCCTTGAGCTAAACTACACTTGGAGGATACTTTGCTGTCATAGAAGTCCGTCAGAAAGACACTTAGTGGAAAACTGGTAGAAAACTTCTGGTAAAGTAAAAAAAAAAATCCACTTCTAAGATTCTAAAAACACTCTTCCTTTACAAGAAGAAATAGCAAAGACATATGGAATGCATATAAAACTTACCAGGGGACAATAGTTTAAAGATTTCTTTTAAATTATGTTTTATACTTTGTTATTTTTGTTATATTTTTCTATTGGATACTGGCCAATTGTGAGAGATTTGGGGAACACATCGCAAGGGATGGTACATTGTATAAAATTAAAGGAGCAAAAGTTGCCATTATTTTCTAGATGTACAATGTCTGAAAATCAGCCAGAGAGAACATGTGATATTGGAGTTACATTAGCATATGAGCATAATTTTCAAAGTAGATGACTATTTGCCTGTGTAGCCTAAACATCTTAGTTTTATGAGGGCCCTTTCTTTAGCATGTTTCCCATAACAATGATGTCATAAATGAAGACCTCAGGTAAACTGGAAGCCTACTCCTTTCCAGACTTTTTAATCCTTATGTGCAGAAGCAAGTGCCTGATTGCCTCAAATCAGACACCACTGATTGTAAATTTCATTCCAATTTCAGAAATCTTAAAATGTAAAGAATAATATGTAAAGTATATGCATCTTGGAATGCAAAAAATACAGTATCATTTACACATGGAAGTTATTCCTGGTCATTATGTTTAAGGACATTTTCAGAATTATGAGGGGTCTGTAAATCTTAAATTCATCAATGGCAAGAGACTCAGAAATAAATGCCTCCATTTCTTGCACATACTTAGAAAATAGCTTCTTTGTGATATTCTGTCTCTCTTTTTCTGTTTTTTTTCCTCTCACACACACTCTATTTCTATTTCTACATGACCGTTTCTCAACTACAGTATTTTTTCATGAGATTCTTCAATTTTCAGTTGGAGATGCTCTTCATTTTTCTTTTGCCATCTCATGCCATTTGGTAAGTTGTTGATCATAGAAACAGTTCAGGATTCTCATTATAACTGCCTATTAGAGTTCTCAGTGAAGGCATACATATTTAATTATGTTCCATTATTTTATTCAAAAGCCATTTTAAAATATCTACTTTGTTTCAGTCACTTTACTACATGTTTATGAAAAAATTATTAATGCAATGAGAAAACACTCTTTAATGTGTTTCTTTTAATTGAGTGTAATCAGCAAAGTGAATTTAATTGGAGTACAAGTACTGTCAGTTGGTTTTCTTTTTTTGTAAGGCAAGTCTCTCACTTAAGTTTGGTTGCCCAGGAAACCACTTCAAATACAGGACTTTGGATAAATTATTGTACCTCTCTAAGACTTGTTTTCTTATCTATAAAATGGGTAAAATTATATCATAACAACATTAAGTCAGAAAATCTAACTAAATCATTTAGGAGAGTGTTTTTTTATTATATACCAGTTAAAAATAATAGATATCAAATAAAATAATTTAATATAAGGGACTTATCATATACATTTAAATTAAATCCCAATAATCCCTACTTCTAAAAAACCAGTCTTCGAGACAATGGTGATCCCAAGGCCAGAATACAAATGGCCAGCCAGTCTATTGTCATAAGATAATTTTAGCCAAATCTTGTAATCAGAAAATCAAGTAAGTTCTACGGTTCAGATGAGGAGTTTCAGAAGGTGGGTAAACTAAATAAATGGTGGATAGCATGTACTTATTTTCAGTCTTAGCTTTTCTCTTATGTTCTAAACACTCATTCTTAATAAGCCATGGGGCTCCAAGAAAACCAGTTCCTTGGACAGTACTATGAATGTTCACCCAATTAGAGGTTGGGAAGAAGAGCAAAATCTAGCAAAGAAGCAGCCTGTATGATACAGAAACACTAAGAGATTATACTTTTTAAAATCCAAGGTTCTACTGAATACTCTCAATAGTCTTGGAAAACTCTAAGAATCAACCCTTACAGGTAATTAAAAATGAGGGAGATTGTGTGAATGATTGCATGGAGAGTCATTAAGACTGATAATTAAGAAAATGGGAGGCAAAACTTCATAAAGATAATGACTTTGAAAAAGACACTTTTTTGGACAAATGACCAAGGAGCTGTGTTTTCATATGTTAACAAGCACAAATATTTGTTATTAAGGAGCACCAACTGAGTAATCTAAAAAGCAAACAAACAAATCCAAATGATCAAAATTCATGTGTACATTATTTCAAAAGATAGATGAGGTTTAGTCTAAAAAGAGATAACTAATGGAAGAAATCATTAAGGTCTTCAACTTTGGAGACTTACATTCAATTTAAATAAATAATTATGAAGCTGCAACTATGTTTCACTAGTGAAAAAAAAAAAAGCTAAGCACTGGAAATGCAGTAGTGAATAGTGTGCCCCTGATTCCCTACCATTATATTCTAGCAGTGGGATAAGATAGACATCAATCAATAATGGGAGAAACAATAAATAAGCTACTTTTTGTAAGTAGAATTAGATTGTGTACCTGAAGAGGGAAAAAAAGGTTTAGAAACACTTATAAACTCAATTCAAGGAAGAAAAACAATCTGAGTATTCAACAAAGAAGTAGAAAGTTTTGGGTAGTAGCTATGATACTGGGAATGAGTTAGAATATGTTAGCTGCCGGTGACCTATTGATTGAGAGTGGCCCTGCTCAGTCAGGAGAGTACAACTACTTATTTTCTAAAGTCCCTTTGAACTCTAAGATTATACAGTTATGAACTCGCAGTTATGCCATTACTCCAAATGTTTATCCTATTAAGGTACATATGTTTGAATATAAGTATGGGATAACTTATAAATCCCTCCCACTTCCATCCGCATTAACCTTTGCTTTTCTGGTCAAGGTTTTGTTTTATAAAACTGAGATAAGAGAACCATAAAATTGGAGCACTGATTTTATGAGCTTTGCCTGCCTGAAATCAAAGGATTGTCTGAGACTGTTACATGTGCAGGGCCCAAACTGATTGTCACTTTAATAAAACTGAAACTTCTGGATGAAGGAGCAAATCAGATGCTTCATGTTTGTTTCTGTTTGACTTCTCTTACAGCCTGAACTGGTAAGGGGGACACAAAATATTTACCTTAGGAAGTCTCTGGCAGTTCTCTTAGTATCTGTGACCTAAAGGGATTGTACCAAAAGGGACATCTGACATAACTTCACTTAAGAAATTTTCCAGCTGTCCTGAGGCAAGCACCAGGTTCAGTATCTTTCCATGTTGTCATGTCTTCTCTTAACAACACAAACACTGAAGTTCTTAGATTCTTCCTTATTGGGATCCCTGGACTGGAGAAGAGTCACATCTGGATATCAATTTCTTTCTCATCTGTGTACCTTCTTTCTCCTCTGGGAAACTGTACCATTCTCTTTTTTATCAAGACAGAGCCAAGCCACCATGAACCCATGTACTATTTCTTTTCTATGCTCTCCATCTCTGATTTAGAGTTGTCCCTCTCTTCCCTAACCACCACTTTGGGACTATTCCTATTTGCTGTCCATGAAGTTTATGCCACTGCATGCTATGCCCAGGAGTTCTGTATCCATCTATTCACACTTACTGTATCCATCTATTCACATCTGTACTATCTGCAATGGCATTTGGCTGATATGCGGCCATCCACAATCCTCTGAGATAAGGCACAATCTTAACTAGGGCCTGGGTCATCAAAACAGGGGTCTTACTGACTTCCAAAAATGTTACGTTGATCCTTCCATTGCTTTTTCTGCTCCAACGCCTGGCATACTGTCATCAAAACCTGCTCTCACACTCCTACTGTCTCCACCAAGATGTCATGAAGCTGGCATGCTCGGACAATAGTGTCAATGTTGTCTATGGACTCTGTGCTACCCTTTCTACTATTCTGGATTTGTTGTTTATTACTTTCTCCTACATAATGAACTTAAAGACAGTATTGGGCATTGTAACCCCCAAAGAACAATTCAACAATACCTGCATCTCTCATATATGTGCTGTGCTTATCTTCTGTGTGCGTATGCTGAATGCACCACCGCTTTCCCCAAAATGTGTCCCCTATGTTTTACATCCTCATGGCTGATGTTTTCCTGTTGGTGCCACCCCTAATGAATCCTTTTATGTACTGTGTGAAGACCCATCAAATCTGAGAAAAGATTATAGGGAAACTTTGCTCAAAAAGAAGTTGATCAGAGGCATCTGGGTGGCTCAGTTTGTTGAGCGTGGGACTCATGATCTCTGCTCAGGTCATGATGTCACGGTTCATGGGACTGAGCTCCACATCTTGCTGGAGCTGATACTTTGGAATCTGCTTTCTCTGCCTCTCCCGCTCTCTGCCCCTCCCCCACTCCCACTTGTGTTCTCTCTCTCTCAAATAAATAAACTAAAAAAAAAGTTGGTCGAAGGAAAGACAAACAGAATACATGTATAACTGATAACTAAATGAATTTAGAATGTGTAACTGGAAGAAAGCATGATTACTAGAACGGCTTTGGGTTTATAGTCAGAACTCACAGAATAAATGGGTTTTGATACTCAGAACCCTTAGTATCCTCAGGATCCCTGAGATCTTGAGAAAATTACTTCAGCCCTCTGATTTTCAGATTGAACAGCTAAACATTTGATCTTTAACTGAAGACTGTCATCTTCTGCTTCCTGCTTTTTGGAATATATGCACGTAAAATAATAGGAGAAAAGTAGTTCTGTCAATGCTTGTGTTAAAAAATAAAGCATAGTTTCCAAACTTTGTTTCACATTCCTAGCTAATAAATGGCTATTAAGAGAAAGGCTGACATGCTTCTTCTGTTTTTCTTAAGGTTCATGATGATGCAGTGGTTGATCCAAGTCCTGAATGCCAGAGCCCCTTATACACATTCACTAATTTTAAAGTTTTTGTATCAACAGCATATCTGGATGTAAATTCAAACTAGGAATCTGTTTTTCTAGAATCATATGATATTATTACAAAGGGCATTTAAAAAAAAGAACCTGCAATGACCATATCTCCATTATTTATTTTATAGAAGTTTGTAAAACTAAAATAATAAACATAAATTCTCTTTTCATTTGTGCAAAATCATATCTGGCAATAACTTCTTAAATCTTGTCCCCATATATATTTTACTCCCATTTCTTTGAATCAGCTAATTATAATCATGTATAAAAGGAGCATCTTTTTATGATTTAAAAGTAATTTAATGAAATCATTTGGAGCTGGGGCAGATGGCAGAGTAGCAGCACCCTAAGCATACCGTGCCCCACTTTTACAAGCAGACATCACTCACATTGATGTAAATAAACTGAAAGAGCAATCTACAGACTGGCAGGACAAACTCCACAACGAAATGTAAAGAAGCCACAAGTGAGAGATTCCAAGGGCAGAAAAGCACTCAGGAGCTGCCCTAAGGAGGGAGAGAGCTGCGGGGTGCGGGGTGGTGCGGGGTGATGCGGGGGAAGAGAAACGGTCCCTCTCACCAGCCAGCCTACAAGGGGAAGACGAATTGCCATAATGCTTGGCTTTGAAAACCTGAGGGGGTGAATTCCACGAATTTGTATAACAGCCTGACTTGTAGCCTGGAGTTTTAAAAGTCAACTGACTCAGCACTGGGTGCACCAGGATGGCAGTCAAGTGATACCAGGGTCCCAGCCCTTAAAGAGACAGCAGCCTGTAGAGAGGCCACATAGAGGAGCAGTTCACACAATGCATGGGGCAGATGGGAGGATGATTGGTTTATACGGGTTTCAGAATGTGTTGGGGGACTTCATTAGGACCAAAAGAGCTAGTAGATGCCTTTTCCTGACCTTGTCCTCCAGCATTAACCGAAGGCCACCTGTCAGAGGCTGTGCTGCACAAACACTTGTTACCTAACCTGCTAGCAGGGTGCCCTATCACCAATTTCTCCTGAGGATTCTCCCACAGCAAGCCTGCCAACTTCAGCCCCTGGACTCAGGGAAGATTTAGTTAATGTGGCCTGTGTGTGCACACTACCCAGCTGCCATGCTTTGGGGGATCCAACCTAGGAATAGCCACTTGGTTCAATTTTGTTAACACCACCACACTGCCCCTGAGTTCCTCTGTGGTCACACTTCCTCAAAGTTGGCCTGCCTGCATGCCACTAACACTACAGTGAACAAACACGGCCCACAACAGGCAGAGAGTCAGTGCAGAAAACTGCACTAAAAGGAAAAGTGACTCAGATACAAGAGCAGGGCACAAACAACACACATAAAAGATTCCTCTAAAGTGCCAGACTGTTGCACACTGCATGAGAATCCAGGATCTACTCTCCATAAAATCACTGTTTTTAAGAGCAGAAGACATAGCGGACTTTCCTAACACACTGAAACAGACATGGACAGGAAGAATCACAGAAGAAGATGTGAGCAAAACAGAAATAAGTAATACACCTGATACAGAATTTAAAGTAATGATCATTAAGGTACCAGACTTGAGAAAGAGTAAAAAATAACATCAGAGATGAAGAACTCAATAATGAAATTAAAAATATACTAAAAGGAATAAATAGTAGGCTATAGGAAGCAGAGGAATGTATAAATGGCCTGGAGAATAGAGTAATGGAAAGCAATCAAGCTGAACAGGTGAGAGACAAACAAATACTGCATAATGAGTATAGACTTAGAGAACTCAGCAACACTAAGTGTAATAATATTTGCATTACAGAGATCCCAGAAAAAGAGAAAGAAAGTGGGAGAGAAAATGCATTTGAAGAAATAATAACTGAAAACCTCCTGAATATGTGGAGGGAAATAGAACTCTAAATTCAGGAAATACAGAGATCCCCCAACAAATTCAAGCCAAGGTGTCCACAACAAGATACATAGTAATTAAAATGGCAAATAGTGATAAAGAGAGAATTTTAAAGATTGCAAGAGAAAAGAAGACAGTTACATATAAAGGAAACCCCATAATGCTGATGCTATCCTTGATGTTTTTAGCTGAAACTTTGCAGGCCAGAAAGAATGGCATAATATCTTCAATGTGCTGAAAGAGAAAAATCAGCAGCCAAGAATCCTCTAACCAGCAAGGCTATCATTCAAAATAGGAGGAAAGACAAAAAGTTTCCCAGGCAGACAAAAGTTAAAAGAATCCACCACCACTAAACCAGACCTACAAGAAATGTTAAGGGAGACCATATGAATGGAAAACAAAAACCATAAATAAAAGTAAGAAAAATTGGAAGCAAACAAAAAAATTAATATCTGTAAAAATCAGTCAACAGAAGCACAAACTAAAAGGATGTAAAATATGATTCCAAACATCTGAAACATGGAAGGGGAAGGGAAAGAAAGTTTCAAAATTAAGCAACCATCAGCTTAACAAACAGCTATATTCAGAAGATACTATATATAAACCAAGTGGTAACCAGAAATCAGAAAACAGTGATAGATATGCAAAAATAAATAAATAAATAGAAAATATTCTGCAAAAGATTGCCAATTAATCATGAGAAAAGAGAACAAAAGAAGAAAGGATGAAAGAGGAACTACAAAAATTACCATAACACAAGCTACAAGATGGCAATAAGTACACACCTATCAATAATTTCTTTAAATGTAAAAAAATTTTTTAAATAAAAAAATAATTTAGTTGAATGTAAATGGACAACAAGATAGGGTGATGGAATAGGTTAAAAAAACAAGAACTATCTATATGCTGTCTACAAGAGACTCATTTCAGACCTAAAGACACATGCAGACTGAAAGTAAAGGAGAGAGAAGCATTTATCATGCAAAAGGTTTTGGTAAAGCTCAATATTTATTTCTCTTTATTTGTATACAAATTGTTCAATTTCTTGAAAAGACTTCCCTTTTCCTATTGATCTATCACTATCATAAATCAAGTCATAAATCATGTATGTGTCAATATCTGGATTCCATTTTATTACATAATCTATTTTTCTATTTTGTTGTTAATACCACACTACTTCATAAAGGTAGCTTTAGAATTAGTCGTGGAATCTAATGGTGTAATTCATCCAACTTTTTTCTTACTCTACCTACTCTTGACCTTTTTTTCCATATAAGTTTTACAATGAACTTGTCAATTTTCATGATAAAACTTACCAGAATTTAACTAAAATTGTGTTGAATCATCATATATTATTTTCGGGAAAATTTTCATCTTAACAATGAGTTTTCCAATAAACAAGGTATATCTATCTATCATCTATCTACTATCTATCTACTATCTATCTATCTATCTATCTATCTATCTATCTATCTATCATCTATGTATCTATTTATCTATCTATTATCTACTTTATTTAAATTCAAGTTAATTAACATACAGTGTAGTCTTGGTTTCAGGACTAGAACCCAGTGATTCATCTCTTACATATAACATCCAGTGTTCATCCAAAAAGTGCCCTTCATAATGCCCATCATCCATGTAGACCATCCCCCCCGGCCCACCCTCCAGCAATCCTCAGTTTGTTCTCTGTATTTAAGAGTCTCCTATGGTTTTCCTCCCTCCTTGTTTTTATCTTATTTTTGCTTCCCTTCCCCTATGATCATCTGTTGTGTTTCCTAAATTCCACACATGAGTGAAATCATATTTGTCTTTGTCTGACTGACTTATTTTGCTTAGCATAATACCCTCTAATTCCATCCAAGTTGTTGCAAATGGCAAGATTTCATTCTTTTTTACCCCTGAGTGGATAAAGAAGACATGGCATATATATACATATATATATATATACATACATACACACACACACACATATATATGTAATGGGATGTATATGCATGTATATATTTATATATGTATGTATTTTTATATATGCACATGGGATACTAATTGGTATATCTATTTATTTATTTTAGGTCTTGAAGTTTTCTGCAAAATTTTGAAGTTTTCACTTTAGAATCTGGAAAGTATTTTATTACGTTTATTTTTTAATGTTTTTTGTTTTGAGACTATTTTATGTGATATTTTAATATTTACTTTTTGATTTTTTAATAATGTAGAATATGTTTTGTATATTTTTATATTTACCAAGCTTTTCCAATTTCACTTATGTTTAACATTTATAAATTTTATGTACATAATTTTATCATTTGCAAATAGAGACATACATACTTTATCCTTTAAACTTTTTATCCTCCATTATTATGCTGCCTTGGATGTCTTGAACTATTTTGAACAGAAATAGTTATAGAAACCTAGCATAGCATTTTCTAACATCAGTTGGGAAAGGTTTAATATTTTTTCATTAAATTATTGTTAGTTATTGTACTTTTTATATATTTCTTTTTCAAATTAGGGTAATGCCTTTTTACTTCTAACATACTCAGAGATTTTGGAAGAGAAAATGTAATTTTATCTAATGAGGTGATCATGTGGTCTTATTCCTTTTGTCTGTCAATATATAGTACATTCATGATTTTTTAAACTGTATTTTGGGAATAAACTGTACTGTGTCATGAAATATTATCCTTGTTATTGATCACTATACACCATTTTCTAAACTTTAAATTCATGAGATATATTAACCATTAATTACTTTTTCTCATAATATAATTGTCTGGTTTAGATATCACTCATGAAATCATTTGGGAAGTATTGTATTCCCTGAGAATATGTATAATACTAGTATTCTTTCCTTCTCAAATGCATAGGATAAATTCAAATGAAGCCCTCTTGACTTAAAGTTTTCCTTGAAGCCTATTTTTAAGTATTAACTCTTGTTTAATCCAAGCTTTTCCTATCCAACTTTTCCTTTTCTTCTGGAGTTCTGGAGACTAGTGTTTTTCAAAGAATTTGTTCATTTCATCTAATTAATTACTGTAAAAAAGGTCACTATATTCAATATATATACTTATTATCTTTATAATATCTCTAGGATCTTTAGTTATGTTACTGTTTTTTATGAACATATATTTTGTGTTTCCTCTCTTCATTCTTGATCAATTTTTCTGGTTTTTGATAGATTTTCTTAAACTCAATGTGCCAAATTTCTATTTTATTGACTTTTCTACTTTATGTCGGATTTTTATTTTATTGATTTCTGATTTTATCTTTCGTTTTCTTTTCAGATTAACACATTCTTCTTTTACTATCTTCCTTAAACTGAGGTTATATATTTGTTTTCAAAATTCTTCTTTCCTAATAAATGAATTTAACCTATAATTTCTACAGCTTCAGCTGCATCTTATCTGTTTGAGAGATATATTTTCACTGACATTTAGTACCTAGGGCCAAGAGAAATTTCAACTCCTCTTGTTTGCAGCAAAAAAAATACTTCAATATATATGACAAAATGTTAATAATTATGACATATATACATAATTCATATTTATAATACAATATTTAAATGATCTCTACATAAAATAAAACTTTTCAAAATGTAATAATATCATGTAAATGAAACATGCAAAAATAGACACAATGCCTACTTACAAAGTAAAAATCCATATGAATAGATGTTACATTATCAAAATCTTTCCTTTTACTCCTTAGTAAACAGCTAAATGGAAAAGATAGCAAAAATACCAAAGATTAAAAACAGTGTATGTTTTATGATGCTGGTTTTAAAAATGCAATTCATTGATTGATTCATTTATTCCATTCAACAAACATTTATTAAGCTACCACATACCATTCAATATATTCAATGCCATTTGAATATATCAAAATAATAACAGATATGATAACTGCTCTGTTGTAGCTTATATATATTATCATGGAACAATGGGCTCAGTCTCCAAATTTGGGCAATAAACCAATAAACACATAACTCAACCATTATGATTAACACACACACACACACACTAATGATTAATAATAATAATAATAATAATAATAATAAAAGAATCCAATGCATTCAGCCTTCTCTTTCATGAGAAGGACTGGAGAAAGCTCAGATATAAAGCAAGTATGGAAGGTAGAGAATTGTTGACAAGGTAGCCAAAGTACTTATTTTCCAGGGGGATGAAAACAACAGGACATTTGTAAAATAGTTATCATCATAAAGTTAAAATGGTTTTACTTCAGAGGGTTATGGCGATACTTTCTTACACTACTCTTACTTACTCTTTGATTGCCTCACTATTACTTCCATACAACATGATGTAATAATGGAGGTGAGTGTATATATACATATTGCTTCATGAGCATTTTCCTTAGGATCCTTAAAAAAGAATTTTTCTTTTCTTTGTTGCAAAAGTCAACAAATACGAGGTTACGTGTTTTATATTATTCCCCAGAATTAACTAAGAGCAAGTTTAGATTGCTGAAAGAACTACCAAAATCCACTATCTATTCAGTGTGTACCTCCCCAAATATTGTTTGACTGTCTTGAGTGCATGATCTTGGACAGAACTGCTTGACCTACCTGAGAAATAGTCTCTTCATCAGTAGAATGAAACTAATACGTGTACGTATTCTAAGATTCAAGGATTGAAAATCATTATCCAGTAATGAACGAAACTCAGTAAGTGGAACAATTTAAATTCTTAATAAGTATTGGCTATTACTGTGAATAAAATATGAGCGAGAAGAGATTAACGGGTGCAGATTTGGGCTTTGTAAAAATTTAAGCATAAAGGCTGATGATGTCACAGGGTGTCTGCCATACCTCACTTTCTTAAATGCACAGATTCAACTCACAGCATTTCTGGGGCAAAGGAATCATGATCTGGGCAAAACACCAAACAGAACAGTCAAAGATGTTGCACTGGATTTATGCTGTCTCTACCATACCAGGTTATTAAGGAGCTCTCTCTAACCAAAATAGTTTCTAATTCAACTATAGATGCTTATTTCATTTCTTTGGTATTAACCATGTCTGTGGTACTGCATCTGTACATATTTATTCTTATTCTCAGAATAGATTCATCCTGACTGCAATTCCCAAGGGTGTGCCCTTCCAGAAGGTGACTGGGGAAGAAGAAAGAGACAAGCCTTCATATATAAGGAGACACCTGTGGTGACAGACTAGTCATTGACTTCTGGGATCTTTCAGCTACTCTTAGAGGTGCTCTCCAAAATGTTCATTCTCTGGTGAGTACTCAGATATCCTCATCTATTTTGTTTTCACTCTCTTTTTTGGCAATCAACTACATACAATTTCATATAGAAAAGGAAGAAACTTCCAAAGGCCATATCTCTAGGAAAATTTTTCCTCTCATAAATGGACTACTGACCTTTTAGGGAATTAGTCTTCAACAGAATTCAGATTGTCCTCAATTGGGATACTGACCACATTAGATTATTCTTCTTCTATAAACACTACACACATGGCACAAATTCAGGCCGGGATGGGCGCCTAGGTGGCTCAGTCAGTAAAACATCTTATTTTGACTCAGGACATGATCTCACAGTTCGAGAATTCGAGCCCAGAATCAGGATCTGAGCTGACATGTGAGCTCATTGGGATTTTTTCTTTCTCCCTTTCTCTCTGTCCTTCCCCTGCTCATGATTTGTCTCTTTCTTAAAATAGATAAACAAACACCAAATTACAAGCCAGGAGAAAATGAGACCTTATCTGTCAGTAATCTCTGCAGTGACTGCCCTTATGAATATATACATGATTTGATAATAGTGAGAATTTTTAAAAAGACTTTTAAAGAACCAACAATTTTCAGATGGCAGGACGTAGATCTAAGGGTAGTTTGCAAATCATGCTTTTGTGGGAGTTCCAAGAGGTAGGAAGAAATTGGGTTGTGAGATTCCTTTGCCTTTTTCATATTGTTGTTCTGGAAGTAATATATTCTACTCAACAAATTATCTAGAATGTGAAAGCAAGAAATAGTACAGAATTCTACATTAATTGACTAGAGTTTACAAATATTTTACAGGGAAAATGAAATTAGATTAATATCTTAGTGCAAAATATCTCTAGTTTTTCTATAGAAAAAAAATGACCAAAAGAAAATTTCTCCATCTATTCCGTAGGTGGATTTTAGTTTACATTGGACGCACTTCTCTCTATATGATAGCCATGTAAATATTTTGTTCTGTTAAGAGAGCTGAAAAGGGCCACAATTTCAACAACTGCATTTTTTCTACCAAATTTCCAGATATCCATATTTTATCAACTCAAGAATCTGTTTCATTGTGTAGAGCCCTCTAAATGCATCATGTCCATTATTAATACATCAGATGTTGAAATCACCACCTTCTTCTTGGTTGGGATGCCAGGGCTGGAATATGCACACATCTGGATCTCTATCCCCATCTGCAGCATGTATCTTTTTGCTCTTCTGGGAAACTGCACCATCCTTTTGGTCATCAAGACAGAGCCTTCCCTGCATGAACCAATGTACTACTTCCTTTCCATGTTGGCCATGTCTGACATGGGCTTGTCCTTATCCTCTCTTCCCAGTGTGTTAAGGATCTTCTTATTCAATGCCCCTGAAATTTCTGCCAATGCCTGCTTTGCCCAGGAATTCTTCATCCATGGATTTGCAGCAGTGGAATCCTCAGTGCTCTTAATCATGTCATTTGACCGCTTCCTAGCCATCCACAGCCCTTTGAGATACACCTCCATTCTTACTCCTATCAGAGTTATCAAAATAGGAATAGTGATATCCATTAAGAGTATCCTTCTAGTGCTGCCCTTCCCATTCACTTTGAGTAGTTTGAAATATTGTAATAAAAGCCAACTGTCCCATTCCTACTGTCTCCACCAGGATGTCATGAAGTTGGCCTGCTCTGACAACCGAATTGACGTCATCTATGGCTTTTTTGGAGTACTCTGGGTTATGGTAGATTTTATGCTCATCGCTGTATCTTACGTCCTGATCCTCAAGACTGTGCTGGGGATTGCATCCCGAAAGGAGCAGCTCAAGGCCCTCAATACTTGTGTTTCACACATCTGTGCAGTGATCATCTTCTATCTGCCCATCATCAACCTTTCCATTGTCCATCGCTTTGTCCGACATGTCTCACCTCTCTTCAATGTTCTCATGGCAAATGTTCTTTTACTTGTGCCTCCTATGATGAATCCCATTGTGTATTGTGTGAAAACAAGACAGATTAGAGTAAGAGTTGTAGCAAAATTATGTCAGAAGCAGATGTAACAATCAGACAATGTAGCATACATATTGGGGAAATTTCTTACATAAGAGATCAAGGTCAGTTTGAGAAAAGCTACTATTTGCCACAAATAAACATCAATACATTTTCTTGTTTTTATCAGATTTATTCAAACTGGATACTGAACATGGACATAAAACAGGAAACAAGAAGTATATCTTGAGACTCCATCCCAGTTAACAAAAATAATAATAGATACCTTATGATGTCATCTCTGATAAAAATAACAAATTTCAACAAATATAGTGAAATGGTAGTGTTTGTCTCTCTAACAGAAGTGTATTCCTCATTCCCGCATTCAATCTATTTATACTAAGTTGTTTTGATTCTAGCCTCAAATTATGTCTTAATTTTTTCACCTCAATATCTGTGTTTTAATCATCCTAGCACCTCACTAGCATCTCTGTAGTAAAATACTGCAAGAAACTATTTAGTTTCTAAATGTTTACTTTTGCTGCTTTCTAACTGATCCTCTATGCAAGTTATTTCTTTTAAAAGAAAAATTGAATGAAGTAATATGTCTTTTAAGTATGAACTTGAATTTCTTTGGGACTATAATTAAATAAATATTTTAAATAATTAAATCAATAAGGTACATTATTGATTTATAATTATAAGACAATACATGCCTTAGAACCTCTCTGTCTCTCCAACATTGTCAGATAATCAAACTACAACCAAGTTGGCCTTCTGAATATTTGTTGGATTTACAAATTTTTCTATTTCTTGTATGTTTTCATAATCTGTCCCTTTTTCTTAGACTGCTCTTGTCTTCAATTTCATATAACTCATTTCTATTCACATTTTCATAATTTTATCATAGATGACCTATACCATCTGTTCAATCTATGACCCTCTCTTTGTAAATTTGTTTTTATTGTTTGTTTATTCTTTATTCATTACACTTTTTTCTTTTTTCTACTTCTGAAATAGTCTGTCATCAGTGAAGGAAGAACCATATGTATTTTCTTCATGTCTCTGTGTCTAATACCTAAGATGTTTCTGGCACAGGATAGATCTCCAATAAATAACTATTAACAAATGAATGTGTAAATGAGGCCACGTTTTATAGCAGGAAATTGTTTGTTAAACAGTTCAAAAGTACTCCAATGCTAATTGGATAAAACTTTCTTAAATTGTTTATTGCAAAACTGGCATGTTACAGATGCTCAGATTTTGAAAGTTGGAAAAGTAATATGGGATTAGGGAAGAATTTTTTGCCTTGGGTTTGATGGGTGAGAATAGTCTAAATTCTATTCCTAATATGACCTAAAAATGTTGCAGATGATAGAACAAGTTTCTTACATTTTCTTATGCCCACTCATTGACCCACGTCCTCACCACAAACCAGTTCTAATCTCCTGCAATTTTATCCTCAAGTAAATCAAGAGACAATGTCCAGCAGTGTCAAATGCATAAGACTGATACTCAGCCTGTAAGGAGATAGTATCTCACAATTAATGAAAAGCTTTCACAGATACAAGCATTGCATTTGAAATGCTAATATATGCAAAATTTACTTCTACGCACACTTTCTACTTTGATTCTCATGTATCCAATTTTATTTATCATTCTTCCTAGTTTTTCAGTTGTTGAAGAGACTGAGGCTCTGAGAAATTGTCTTACTGAATTCACAGAGACAGGAAGTCAAAAGTTGGGAGTCACATCCTATCTTTTATACCCCAGGATGATACTATTGGGCTACATTTTAGTTTTCACATTCAGCATTGCATCTGTTTCTACAATTCTATCATCAGATCAGGGTGCTATGTGCTTCTGTGCATAGTTTTCCAATAATCTCACTGATGTAGCCATGGGCACTGAGGGCTGTAGCACAACAAAGCACAAGTTAGACATTATTAATTATAAGAAATGGAAGCTCATATTTTTCCAGTGTGAAGATAGGCAGCACAAAGTGAAGACTTCAAAAGTTTCTGTTAATAAGAGGAGGGATAATAACATGGATTTGAAAGATATTCATTTCTTATGAGCTATTGTATAGAGATGTCACACTCTGCACTCTCAAAACAATCTGAGGTTGTTTCTGTTTCCTCAATAAAATAAAACAAAAGGAAGATGAAGCTATAAAATGCCAGGAGGGATGGGAGGACTTTATGGTCACCATGTTATTTCCACATGTTCCTGGAGGAATGAAAGCCTAACTCTGGGAACTCCTAAAACAATGATACCCAACTGTGAACAATTTAACCACCAGGAGATATTTGGCAATATCTGGAAACAATTTTGGTTTTTGCAACCTGGGAAGGAGATATGTTATCAACATCAACTGGGTAAAGACTAGGAATGCTGCCAACCCTTCCTACATGACACACTCTACAATGCACAGTACAGTGGCCTACAAAAAATAACTATCCAGCCCAAATATCATATTAGAAGCCTAGTCTAAATGTAATTGTCAAACTAAATAGTTAACCCCATAATTACCCAGATTGTCTTGAGCTAGACTATAGTTGGGGATAACCTGATGTCAGGGAAGTCCCTCAGAAAGGCATTCAGTGGAAGACTGATAGAAACCTTCTGGAAAAATAAGGGAATTCACTAATAAGATATTAAAAATACTTAATTACAAATGAAAAACAGCAAAGACATATGGAACACATATAAATCTGACTGCAATAGTTTAAACATGATTTAGAAAATATGTGTTATAGGTTACCAACAAATGGCTTAGCCTATTTTTATTAAAAATAAAAAAGAAAGAGAGAAAAAAAGTTACAAATCAATTAGGGAAAGACAAATAATCCAGTAGAAAATGGACAAACTGAGTTGAAGACCTTGGGGCCATATTCAAATTTAACAGCTATTTATCAACTCTTGTTCTTGGTTCAGTTGCCAGCACATCCTGGAACAAGATAGCTAGGTGTTCAAGAATCCCAAGTTTTGAAAAAGATCAGGCCATCAATATCATATATTAATTTTCTGCTAACTTAAAATCATAGAACTGTATCCAAATATATTTATTGGACATTTGTATTTTCTCATTTTGAAGCATCTGTTCAAATCTTTTGTCTGTTTTGTTTCTGTCCTTATACAAATATCTGATAAGTGATTAATACCCAAAATGTGTAAAGAACTCACACAATTTAATAACAAAAAAAACCTGATTAAAAAAATGAGCAAAGAACTGAATAAACATTTTTCCAAGAACACATACAAATGGCCAACTAGTACATGAAAAGATGTTCAATATCATTAATCTTCAAGGAATTGCAAGTGAGATATCACCTCATACCTGTTAGAATGAGTGTCATCAAAAAGCCAAGAGATAATATGTGCTGGTGAGGATAGGAGAAAAGGGATCACTTGTGTACTATTGGTGGGAATGTAAGTTGGTGCAACCACTATGAATAATAGTATAGAGGCCCCTCAAAATATTAAAAATATAACTAGCCTCCTACTTCTGTATACATAGCCAAAGGGAATAAAAGCAGGATATAAAGAGGATATCTATACTTCTGTTTGTTGCATTATGCACAATAGCCAAGATATAGAAAAAGCCTAAGCATCCATCAATAGATGAATTGATAAAGATGTGCTATATACACATATATGAATTATTTATTCAGTTAGGGGAGAGAAGGACAGTGTGTCACTTGTAACAATATGACTGGTTTGAGGGGACATTATGCTAAGTGAAATAAGTTAGAAGGAAAAAGACAAATACTGTGTGATATAACTTATATATGGAATCTAAACTGAATTCATAGAAACAGAGTAGAATGGTGGTTACTGAGGAGGGAATAGGGAATAAGGGAAATGGGGAGATATTGGTTAAAGGATACAAAGTTACAATTAGAAGAGGAATAATTTCTGAGGATCTAATACACACAGTGGTATGATAGTTGACAATAATGTATTATAACCTGAATGTTCTTAAGACAGTAGGTCCTAAATGTTCTCACCACAAAAAGGTAATGGTAATTGTATGACACGATAAAAGTATTAGCTAATGCCTCAGTGGTGATCCTTTTGCAACATATAAGTGTACCAAATCAATATATTATATACCTTAAACTTATGCAATGTTGTATGTCAATTATATCTCTGTAAAGCATAGAATATAAATACAAATCACAAAGGTGAAAAAAAATGTTCTGTTTAAAGCAACCGAATAGTGATTTAAAATGAACATAATTTAGCTACTGATAATGAAATCAACACCATAACATCTACCCTGTCCCTTTTTACAATGACTAGAAAATGTGTAATAAAAAGGGAACACATGTATTTTGAACAATTATTTAATCTTTTTGAAAAATCATGAGAATATGCCATGAAATCTGCCTTCAGTATCTATGTATGGTAAATTATCACCATCAGATACAATGTTCTTAAAAGAATTTACACACTTTAGAAGTGGATATTAATTTTTTTTCTTTTGGTTGTCATGGGATCAATTCTACCAAGTTGGCCACCATAGTGATGTCACGTATTGACAGAGATTTTGCTCAAGCTATGAATTCATTATCAGATTTCCTAAGAAATACTAACAGAGAACTTAAAAAATGTGAACTTTCATTTTTGTAGGATCTTTGCTGCCAAAGGGCTTATTAAAAATTAGTTTATCAAACAATGAAATAAGCTATACAATTACAAGAAGTGATAAACACTAAAGATTCATCAGTCTTTGTTCTCTGAACATTTTCTTTTCTGGATCACTTAACAAATTATTTCCTATTGACCTCAGGCTGCTGGCAGCCTCATGACTTCATTCATTCCACAGGCTTTGGCACAAGGAATGACACAAGTGGTTGGGTCCAATCAAAAGCATCTGGAAGGGATGGGGCACCTGGGTGGTTCAGTCAGTTGAGCTTCTGACTTCAGCTCAGGTCATGATCTCATGGTTTGTGAGTTCAAACCCCACCTGGTGGCGCTCTGCTCTGACAGCTCAGAGCCTGGAGCCTGCTTCAGATTCAGTGTCTCCCTCTCTCTGTCCTCCACTGCCCACACTCTATCTCTGTCTCTCTCAAAAATAAACATTAAAAAATTTAATAAAAAATAATTTAAAAAAAGCATTTGGAAGGGGGATCGTCATCAAGAACCATTGTCTAAACCTGCAAGGAGCAAACTGTGTCAATGTGCTTGCATGCCAGTAACAACCCTGTCTGCAGTCTTTGCAGCCTTACTAACATTACTTTGGAAATGGTCAAGAAAAGAGAGATTCTCTTCTAATTCTTTCAGATTTAGAAATGAGTTAAAGTAGGATCACTTGGTCACTGGCCATGTATTTATTGCACAGGCTGTTAGATGAATGTGCAGCAGAAACTTGGAGTATGAAGTGAAGGTTTGGCAACCGATCCCAGCACATTTTCTCAAATTGGTTGGGAAACCAAACCAATAAGTGTAAGTTAGGCCCATTCTTGGCAAACTAGAATCACAGTTTCCCTACTAATTATTTTAATAATTGTACTTACTAAGTATCCATTAAGTATCAGCTATTCCATTCAAGTACTCACCCCCTCTAATTGTTTAAATCTATTCTGGAAAACCTCCTGATATACATATTGGTAGTTAAAATGGCTTAATGAACTATTTTAAGGTATTAAGCTGGTATTTGGAATACAAGTTTCTGAATTATGACCCAAACCACATGTATACAGTGAAGAAGACATAGGGAGTGGCCAGTAGTAATTAGGAAACCCATAGTTTATGACTGAACCACGGTGGACCTTTTCTTCTCCCTAAACTCAAACCAAATTACACGGGCCGATGATTCTTTTTTTTTTTTTTTTTTTTT